>NC_050185.1:15723588-15921088 GCF_008315115.2 Sander lucioperca | reverse complement strand
TTTTTTGTTTTATTGTTTTTTTGTTTTTTATTTTCATTTATAATGTGAATAATAGAACAATTATCGTGGACATTTACACGTTTCTACAAAATAGCTTTTCTAATTCTTACACAGAAACCATTCATTTATATATACAGCACATTGTGTACCATTTAAGCATTATCGTAACTGTTGCTCAATTGCAACCCACACCAGGATGTGACTGTTTAGACAGCACTGTCACCTCAGCAAGACTTGTGGAAAACATATCACTGTTTGTTATCTGTAAGGAACAGCTAGTACACCTGATGCAATGTCGGAGAAACAAATGATTGAAAGGCAGGAGGACTTATGACTTGTGACTTATTTTGTCCATTACATTACCATCTGTCCTCATAGAAGACGGAGGCATTTGGATTATGGCGTTGATGCTGAAGAACAGCTTCCACCCCCTTACCAACACCGCGCTTATGTACTGGGGGTCTACACTCACCTAAATGATTATTAAAACCTGTAAGATTTCTCGTTAATGCAATTATCTAATCAACCAATCACATGGAAGCTGCTTCAATGCATTTAATGGTGTCGTCCAGGTCTAGACAATCTCCTGAATTCCAAACTGAATGTCAGAATGGAAACGATAGGTGATCTAAGCAACTTTTAGCGTGGCGTGGTTGTTGGTGCCAGATGGGCTGGTTTGAGTATTTCACAATCTGCTCAGTTACTGGGATTTTCATGCACAACCATTTCTAGGGTTTACAAAGAATGGTCTGAAAAAGGAAAAACATCCAGTATGCGGCAGTCCTATGGGCGAAAATGCCTTGTTGATGCTAGAGGTCAGAGGAGAATGGGCCGACTGATTCCAGCTGATAGAAGATCAACTTGTTAACAAGTTATTGTTTGTTCAACAGTCTGATGGATGCTGGCACAAAGGTGGACACCCATCCTCTGATGGCTACTTCCAGCAGGATAATGCACCATGTCACAAAGCTTGAATCATGTCAAATTGGTTTCTTGAACATGACACTGAGTTCACTGTACTAAATTAACCCCCACAGTCACCAGATCTCAACCCAATAGAACATCTTTGGGATGTCGTGGAACGGGAGCTTAGTGCCCTGGATGTGCATCACAAAAATCTCCATCAACTGCAAGATGCTATCCTATCAATATGGGCCAACATTTCTAAAGAATGCTGCCAGCACCTTGTTGAATCAATGCCACAAAGAATTAAGGCAGTTCTGAAGGCGAAAGGAGGTCAAACACGGTATTAGTAGGGTGTTCCTAATAATCCTTTAGGTGAGCCTTGAACCTGGTTCACAATTACACCCAATGAAACTGGTTTCCCAGTATCACCAGTATCACCCAACATTACACTAGCTCTTATTAAACAACATAACACTTTCAGGCAAAATATTTCAGAAACCAGGTTTTTTACTAAATACAGGATTAGGGTACAACAGGTTACCGTATGTAGTTTATCATGGTTTTATAAAGAGTAATAACACCAAGTCCATGATAGCAGTTAATTTTAAATCTGGCCTGGTGTAAAAAGCTATAGTTGGTGCTTATGACTAAATTTTGTACCACTGTTGAACAGATTGAAAGAGACAGTTGGTGCCTCAAAAAATAAACCTAATGGCTGTTCTGCAGAGAGTTACAGTAAAATAAAAATAATTATCATGATGACTCAGATGTACCAACAAGACCCACTGGGTGATAAAAAAAACAAAAATTAAGTATTTGCTTACATATCCTAGTTAATAAATTGTGAAGTGACATTTTTTAATTATGTTCACATGCAAAGATAACTTCAAATAAACCTCCAGGGATCAAATGTTAATGGTGCTGGAAGGACTTGGCTAGCTGGGATAGAGACGCTTCTTTTCAACATGCCGTTTTGTTTTGTATAGATTATGGTCACATATTTTTGTTTGCAAAGTTTGTGTCTGACTGCTGATAAATAAGATCTCTATGGGCTCATTATCTGTGAAGTCTATTGAGACACACTTGTAATGAAAAGCATACTGATTTACTTGACTTTAATAACTTAAGGAGCAACAATCTCTATAGGCCTGCATTGCAGAAACATGCTCTTCATATGAACCAATCTGTTAATGTATTTTTAATGCAGACAATATCAGAGCATATATTGGTTTGTCAATTGGACATTTTACATAAGGGATTAGTTATTTGTTTCATTATACAGAATGGCAGTTTGGTGCAACACCTTCTGACTATAATTACAAAAGATACCTGATGCTCAGTGAATTAAAACACCAGACAAACACCATCAGACTGCAGTGTCTGCAGACACATCTGATCTACTATTTATTCAAAAACACTGTGGGCTTGGCCTCGGTAAGCTAGCTCATCAGTGAATTGCTTAAAAAGGTTTCTACTCCATCTATTATTATCTTTCCCTCTGGACACTTGTCTACGTCAACAAAGACAAAAGGCTGATTACACCTCCACACATGTGCATACATGTAAACACGCACACCTCACTGACACAAAGAAATTCACTCTTCTCTTTCTAACTGACAAAAAAGCAAAGGAAGTCATTTTAAAAAAAACCTTGCAAGCTGAGCTGGAGTTATACAACAGTAGCGTGGGTGTTTTTTTTTTATGATGCCTGGTTCTCTGGGTGAGGTAGGAGATCATTTCATAACACATCCTTAGAGAAGCGAGCACAGAAATGGTATACTGGCATAAAAAAGACAGGAATGGATATGAAAAGCATTGATGGCTTTGACTCTGGATAGTTTGAATCACTCTTGAACGAGAGCTCTGAAACCCACACATCGACCTGGGAGGGCAATATGCTGTGTGCAGCGTGTTGCTGCACCACCTACAGGCTTGAAGACACACACACACACACACACACACACACACACACACACACACACGCATGCACGCACGCACGCACGCACGCACATACACACACACCATGCTCTTATTTAAAATAATGCTGGTCAACTCTCCAGCCAGATCTTTTCTAAGTGGACACTTTACTCTGTAGTGGTACAAACTTAAGGCTAAAAAGGTGTCCATTTCTAAAATTAAACTGAACAAGACATGAAAGAAAAAGTGAAACGAAGCAGAGGCAAAAACAGTCTTTCAAAACCTTGGCAAACCGCGGTTGCTGTGTTTCCGGCTTAATCAGGTGCTCCAATGAGCACAAATGACATTATTTGCTGGTGGGAAGCTAGTGGAGGATCTTGTTGCTTTACTAGCACTAGCAACTCCAAGTAGTTGGTTGGAACACTTGTGTGAAGGGACTGTCGTACTGTATGTAAACTGTACTGCAAACTAGGCAGTGGCACTAAATGTACTGTATAACTACATGAAGAGTGTACCGCCATGCTAACGGCTCTTTGAGGCTGTTCTTAGACACAGTGGTGATTTGAGCTACATAATAACATACTCACAGTGACAATGCTAACATGTTGATGCTTAGCAGTTAATGTTTACATGCTCACCATCTTCGTTTAGCATGTAAGCATGCTAACATTTGCCAATTAGAGCTAAACACAAAATGCAGTTGAGGCTGATGGGAATGTCATTGGTTTTGCAGGTATTTGGACACTTGGTGATGCTACCGCTTAGTTTAGAAAAAAAGTGAAAAAAAACTACATAAATCTTCAAACTAAACTGAACGACATGATTTGAATCAGCAAAGTGATTCGTGATTTACACCTCTAACATAAATAAAAGTACTGTGTTGGACCAATTAAAATTTTGACCTGATGACATAAAAAGTAAAGGGATCACCAAAGTTAATAATTTATTTTGCATGGGGACATGCCTAAATGTGTACGCCATATTTAATGGAAATCCATCTATTGGAACTATCCAATACAACAATGAAAACCACAGGTGGCACCAGAAAAAAAGTATAATCCATCCAATAGTTGGCTAAAAACAGACACATGCCCCCGATTTTGAGAAGTAATCCTCTTGGAGCATCTTAAGATGTTCTTGTGATATATGCAAGAATTTTCATTTCTCCATTGATTTCTATAAAAAACGAGCTGAAGGCTGACAGTGGCTTATATACAAAGAAATCAGCTTAAGCTGTGCTTGTAACAAAACAGCAAAAAAAAAAAAATTATTATCTTCTCCTTCAGTCCCTTTCTTTCTATAAATGGAACCTAAGCACGAATGCACTGCATACATACAACAACCTGGTGACAAATCCTTCAGGCTGACATGAAAAGGATGGTTTGTTTAGGTAACAAGAAGAGCATGAAAGGTGATGGAGCCAACAAAGTGAGGTCAGAAACATGACGTTGAAGAAGGACATAACCATGAATAGGATACACACATAAAAGTGCATGCTCATATTATGATCACATTAAAAGAGACACCAATTTGCCATCCAAAAATCCAATTACCCTCAAAGCAGAACAGCAAGGAATATGTCCTAACAAATGAACTATAATCTATAATAATGAGCAGATGACAACTGTCTGGAAGCCCAGTGTGTTAATATGGATTATAGAGCATGGTGTTTTGCAATATGTAGTTCAAGGTTATATTATGTTTTCTACTGTCAGATTTGAGCGACAGCCTACATATGTGGCTCCTAATGAGGAAAGGCATTTATAGAACACGAGGGACGAGAGTGAGCCAGAGAGCTAAACCTTAAAATAAAACATGTTATTCTCGGAGAGAGTGAAACCTCCTGCTAAATCAACCCCCTCTTTTACGCTTATTTCTTTCCCTAATTGCATACTGTCCCTCCTGCATCGCATGCCCAGCCTTTAACATTTTCTCTGCCTGAATTAACCTGAATAAGCCAGTACATAGCAACATTTGAAGCAGTAATATTTTCACTAAAGGAAAATCTCTTTTATTTTAATGTGCCATTGTCTCACAATGGTATATTTTTAAGGATGGATTACAATGCTGGAAAATTATCACTGCCTTGGCTATTAATTTGTCTATTTAGGTGGCCTTTTTAAATAACAAATCCTTGATATGCTGCTTTTACATGGCTACCAGCCACACCTCTTTTTTGTTGTTGTACTGTTAGACAGTGACAATAACAATATTATACAATTTAATATTGATTTCTATCTGAAGGATAATCGTACAAACAACACCATGCTGCTCAAATAAAACATCTGCATGAATAATTCTTATTTGGAATGGTAAAAAAAAAAAAAACAGACAAAATGTAAAAAATAGTATCAAGTACAAGTACAAGTACAATTTGAAGATAAAAAAAAATTGCAACTTCCTCGTCTCATAAACGTTTATGGCACAGTGTCACTGTCATGTAAATACAATCATTGAAAAACAGTCATTGAAAATACCTTGATTTTTCTACACCACCATGAAGTTGATGGATGCGATGAAGATGATAACAAGGATGATGATGAGAGGACAAATATGGCCCCAATGCTGAACATCTGAAGACTGGATTGGATTGGAAATGAAGACTAAAAAACCTGAAGCACAAATATTTCAGTCAATTCTTTTACCCTCTAACACAACAACAAAAAGCTAATGGGTAAGAAATGCAGTCATGAATTCTACATACCACAATCCACCACTCACCTTCCAACCAGCAGAAACTCTCCCACGAGGCCCTGTCGTCTCATAGCCATCAGTATGCCTCGGACTGTCATGCCCTCGCAGAAGCAGGCCACAACCCTGGCTTTAGGCAGGTGGGCTCGTAGCTTCTGCAATAGCTTATCAAAGCTCTGTTCGCCTGCATTGCTATATATCTTATCAGAGTGGGCGATGCAGATCCCCTCCTTTGCTGCCATGTCTTTAAACGCTTCCATTCCACTCTCACCATAATTACCTAGGGAGAGAAATACATGAATCAAATGGTGTTCATATACACTCACACAACACTGCCCACACAGTGGCTCAGGTGGTAGAGCAGTTGTCTACCAAGCGGGAGGTCGGTGGTTCAATCCCTGGCTCTGCAATCTCCTTGGGCAAGACACTGAACCCTGAATTGGTGTGTGAGCAGGTAGTACCTTGTATGATAGCCTTGGCCACCAGTTTCTAAATGGTTCCTATACATGTAAAAGTGCTTTGAGTAGTCGGTAAGACTAGAAAAGCACTACATAAATGCAGTCCATTACATTAACAAAATGTTTGTTATCAATTTAAACAACTATGATTCTTAAGAAAGCAGTTTAGGCAGTTGCTTTTTAGTTTTTTTGCATTATAATTTAAAATGTATCACCTGCTATTCCAGTATACTTCTTTTACATTGCTCTGCAAACATTTATGCAATATTTTAGTTTTTTGTGCTCCCCACACTTTTACTCTGGCATCAATGCTTTTGCGTGATCTTGTGATTCACGCACACAGGCACACACAGGGTGTCCACAATCAAATACATCGGTGTACTGCGAACACTTTAGAATCTAGTAAATTGGCCCCATTATGGCAACTGTCAGGGGTTATATTTCCCTGTTTTTGCTGGAAATGAGGTCACCTACTTTCTGTTGCTTAGCAAGTGTACTCTCACTATGGGCATGACACTGTTTGAGGCATCCTTCTTATTACTACGTGTGGGTTTTACCCCCATATGTGCATGCCTCCTTCACTGGGAACATTTTTCTTTTTTTTTTAAACTGTATTTTCACCTCGATTTAACTCTCTGTCAATGCAGCTAATGATGCTGTCATTTCTGTTTGAATTATAATTATTTTATTTTCTTCTTTGATATTTTTTTCCACCTTTCCGTGCAGCCAACATTGTAAATAAGAACTTATTTGTTGTCAGGTATAGGCAAAATGTAATGTAAAGTAAGCTGAACATTACAGTTTTTGATAACCACAAGCATAACCTCTGGGGCTACAGTAAACGTTAATTGCTTTCAAAAATTATGAGTGATTTGATTTAAGTCTCCTACCTTTCCTTTTCACTGAATCAAACGCTAACATATAGATAGGACAAGAAAAGATACAATTCATATCCGATAATGAGCAACTGCTAAAAGCATCCCTGAAATAAGTGGACAGAGCACATGATACCCAGAGAGTTCAAAGCCCATGGCAGATGTTTCCTGGGAAGCTTTGCTAATGATGAACAGGATTACAGAGAATAAATAATCAGAGCTAATTTCATGAGTTTCATATTCATGCCATGGATACATTATAATGGGCTCCACTGAACAGTAACAACTAAAATCAGAGGTTTTACGGGAGAGTGACTTGACGTATGGTATGTGTATCTGTGTAAAGACTCCAGTGTGCTTGCTGATGGATGCTATTCACACTCAAAATGATATAGTAGATTCGGCAGAGCTTCCTCTACTGTATTTTGATGTCAGGTCAGAATGTCATTAAGTAAAAGTGTGATGCTTCATCTCTGCCCCTTCAGACGGAAAACGGAAAAACTTCTGAAACTAAGAACTGAGTCTGGCACTGCCCACAATAATGCAGATGCATGTGTTTCTCCATTTCAGACCCAATGTAAAAAAAGAAAAGAGAGAATATTATCAGTGTCACCTGGTATAAGACTAGATGCAACTGATACTCTGGCAACTCAGTGTAAGTGTCATAAATGTTGCTTAATCCATGTGTAAATAATGATTAAAGAGAGAGATGAAAGGAGAAACAGAATGACACAATTTAGGAAGTCTTACCCTCTGTGTGTATTGCGGACACGTAGCTCCAGTTGTATTTCTTGACAATGTCCACCATGGCTTTGGCCTGTTGCATATCTGATGGCACCACCCTCATGAAATATTTATATAAGCTCTGTTGGAAGGAATTTAAATGTTCATGGCAGTATACTTGACAGCCTGTCTACCAGTTACACATGCATCCATAATAAACCCTATTAAATCCAGATGATTTTTACAACAAAGGACAATACTAATGTCTTTGCAGGATATAGCATACAAATCAGGCATACAAATGTTGTAGTATTTTAAATTCTTAAATGTATTCTACCTGGCCTCCAATCCCCAGCTTTCCACTAGTTTTATTATATGAAAATCGTCCTTGAAATATGAAATGAAATGTCTGCTTTTGTTATTGTCATGGCTGCAATATCGTCAGAGGATAATATAGTTGAAAATCAGGTTACTTTGTAAAGTCTACACTGGAATACAATGCATCTTAAGTAAAAAGCAGACATAAAGTCTCTTCAAACCCAAAACCAGTAACTGCTTAGAAAGAATGAAAAACATTTGGTGAAGATATTTTTGCTACCTTGTAATTCAATGTGAAGGTTTGAAGTGTGCCCAAACTTTAACGTCATTGTTTTTGTTAATTGGTCTTACCTTGTCACTGAGATCCATGCTAGTGGCTGAGTAAGCTATTTGTGGGATGTTGAAGAGCTGAAGGAGATTTTGCACCTGGATGGCCACAGAGCTAGATCCTGGTCCAATCAGTCCCACAATGGGCTTCTTCGCCTGCAGCAACAGGCTCCCTGCTTCTGCAGTACACCTGCCCTGGCTCTCCTCCTCTTCATTGGACACTAGTGTGTCCCGAATAAACTCAATGCTCTGCTCCAGCGCCACCGCAGAGTGCCAGCATGAGTCCCTGGTGTAGAAAGACTGAGTTCATAATGTTGTTTAGGCAAGCAGGATGCAAAGATCGCTTTTTAAGAACATAGTCTGTGTCTGGTGCTTTTGATAAAAAGAAAATCGCTTGACTATCATTGATTAATTTTTTCAGTCAAATGTATCTTCCAAAGTATTTTAGTAGAAATTTGCCCTTTTTTGTTCTTCTGGACAGTGTTTCTTTGCTGAGCTGTGGTGGAGGGATACTGCCTGATTTGTAGGTCTGTTGCTGGGAAACAACACCAGCAGCATCAGCCTCATATTGGTTTCATCTAAGCTTTAAAATTATTCTTGTGCTGTGGATTTTGTCCCTCATTTCTTACTAGTGTAGTTGCGCTTAGAATGGATCACACCATAGACCTTATGGAAAGGATGAATGATTGTGGCGAACAAACTTCTTCAACATATGGTATTTGAGTACTTTAGTAGCTTAAACTTTTTTTTTTTTTTAGCTTTTAGAGACCAGTAAAACACTTTGCCTCCAGTGAATGATTGAAAATGTAATAAAAGTACACTGCAATTAGTATTACAGACCTTGCCTGAGTGCATTGTTCTTAACATAACGTGTTGTAAAAAGCAGAATCCAAACAATGTTGCTTCATTTTGATGATTTTCCAGTAGCAGTTAGGGCAATGCCTAACATCTCTGCAGAATTCAGGCAGTTGCTCTGGTTGTTCGTGAGTCTGCTAGCTGATTTGATCACTGCTTATGTGAAGTCCTTACATATGGCATCTTAACTGAACAACAGTTTCATGCCAAACCTCTGGGTTTTATCCCACCCTGAGTGTAATATATTGTTTAAATTGGATTGCTATTTTACATGCTATTCTGTGTAATATGTACTGTACTTTGTTGTCTTTCTGGTCTCTCTCTCTCTCTCAGACTAACTGATTAGTCAGCCATTCTTTTATATCAAAATTATACATTGTGTGTACACATGGTCCAGTCATAATCCAATAGTAAAGGTCACTAACAACAACATCATCAAAAGTTTTGTGAATAGTTTCTGACCTGATCTCGCAGCCCAGGGTGATATTCGGGAGGATAGTTGGGTCTGCGTTGATTCGATCCAGAGTGTGCATCATGGCCTCCACTCTCTGGATCCCATACTGCTCACGCACCGCACCACACTTTCGCTCATGGACCTGAGCAAAGTGTAACACATCTGAGATTACTAATGTTTATAACGTGGAAAAAAATTAGAACACACATAAACACACACAGCATGTACCTTGTCTGCAGGTGGTTGGTGGTGGACAGAGAACAGAGCTCCTATGATGATGTCACCAGGGATATGTGTCAATACCCTTCTGTCAGTGTTCTGGGCATTGACCCCAACCTGATCTTTCAGGCCCAGCCAGCTCAGATCAGCTCCCAGTAACACACTCACTGCCAACAGCCTCACATATAGCCCTAATCTATTTCCCATCTCTGTGTTCCTCCTTACACCTCCTGCCATCCTCCGTCCTCTTAGAGCTGACGTTCTGATGAATGTGATGTCTTTGGCATGGTGTTTGTAGTGCCTGGGGTAAGGGTTAGATTCCTGAAGAAAATGACAGGGATTGGAAATAAAGGAGCTCAGTATGTAAACACATTTTTATAATACCCTAAGACGTTTTAGTATAAGACTTACGCAGTCGAGTCAGCACATGTATTTTAAGTACAGTGACCATGTGGAACAAAAAAAAGTAGGTTTGGTTATTTAGTCACAAATCACAGCTTATTTAAAACGTTCTCTTCTTACTCTCTCCCTAAAATGGCATCAAGTTGCTGTCCATGGTGCTGAAAGGATGTTGGCAGGGCATCATGCAACCTAAAAAAAGCCATCTAGGCTGGTGGTCCAAAGAAGAATTAACAACCTATGTACAACTCAATTCTCTCTTAAGTATGACTTCATTATTGTGCGCACCTCATAGCTAAACTATACAGACAACTTCAGCCTACCTGTTTCCTGCCAGCAGCCTTGCAGATGCCATTCCTTTTGAGATCGTTTCCATCACAGAAGAGCGCTGCAGGTTTCTGCTCAAGCTCAGTCTGGCGCCTAGCTACAGAAAACTGCAAATAGCAGCAGATATTATAGTCCGTTATTGGAACATGTTTGACTTACTGACGCACACGGCGGCCCCCACTCCTTCTCCACCTCCTCCTACTCCAAAACAGTGCAGAGCATGGAGCATCAACAGTGACTAAAATGAGCACTGTGGAAAGCTATGGGAGGCGAGGAACACAGACGCAGTGTTGACATGAAAAAAGAAAGAAGTACACAAATATAAGAAAAACAAATAAGGGATGAACGGTAACGATTAACATCATTAACGATAGGCTAATGGTTAAAGCAGTGGTGTGGCGTTTATTATGGAGCGCGATGATCTGTTGCGATTGGCTAACAGTGAATTGGTAATGCAGGTTTCTCTTTCTGTCCTGCCAAGCCCTGCCTGTCGTCTTTTTTATCCTTTTAATGTGACTGTGGTAACCGACTCGAAATGACCGATTAATTGGAAAGTTACATTTAACATCCAGAGTCCCTCTTCTTTCACTTTTAAATTAAGCTTTAGGGAGGCTTTTTATGCTTTTCGTTCATCCTCTATGTCTCTCTTTCTGTCTCTCTCTCTCTGTCTCTGAGACTATGGGCGTTCACTATTTCAGTTAAATCAACGACATTTTAACAAGCCTATCATAGCATTGCTATCAAACTTTTAAACCGTTGTCCTAGCTGCTGCTGCCCTGGGTTCCTCCCATCACCAAAAGCCTCACTCAACATCACATCCATTTAGATTTAGGCAGTTCCCTTCATCCCTGCACCAACACTAGTGTCTATTCATGATATATCTACCCCCTAAAACGTTCATGGTCACCATGGGGTTATTTTTGCACCCTTTAAATTAAATCTCTCCTGATTGAAATACCATTGATAAAAATAGTGGCCATATAATCCCATGTTTTTGTTTGGTATGAAAGGTTTTTGTTTTTGTGGCTGACCTTCCTGTGCTTGAGGCCAGTTTGACTTCATGCACATGACATTTGAAGAAAAGCATTATATCTATTCTCCTTGATGCTTCATGGCTTTTCATTAAATTTGCCATTACAGCCTCTGTGTTCAAAGAGACATGGCAGGGGTTCATCTGAGCTGGATGGTAAACGATACTGTCCAGGACAGTATTATGCACTTCAACTCTTTCCCTTTCTTGCCTTAGGTCAGAATGACTCCAAACATAATTAAATGTCTGTCTTGTATAATATAAGTGTAATTATCTCCTACTTCAATGTTTTTCTTTCCAGATTTTCAGGAGACCTACTTTCTGAGTCATTCAAAGTCATTTCAGCGTCAAAAACATGCAGTGTTACCAAGAAAGTTGCACAGGAGAGATTTGATAAAGAGGTGAATTATGAATAGGTGAGACACACAGTAGTCTCTCAAACTATAATATATTTTATAATATAATATAAATTATAAATTATAACATGTTGTTTTGTGATGTTTGGCTTCATCTGTAGTGGAAAGAAATAAACATAATCTGAACATAACAAAGCACACAATCGACATCTAGCTTCAGCATGGTGACAACAAGGAATTAAATACGCAGTATCTTGATTTGATACCACTAACTATTGAGTTTAGTATGTGTATGACCAGGTTAGGAAATTCAATTGAATTTTATTTAAAGTGTCAAATGATAACATACGTTATCTCAGGACACTTTACAGATAGAGTAGATCTAGACCACACTCTATAATGTACAAGACCCAACAATTCCCCCAAGAGCAATTGCAGTTATTGCAGCGGCAGCAGGACTTACTTTACTACAGGCAGAAACCTCGGACAAAACCTGGCTTTTTGTGGGTGGCTATCTGCCAAGACCGGTGATGTACCCAAAAGCAGTAGGTACATCAAGTGGTTCAGTTCAGTTTATTACAGTAAGTGGAACATACTGTTTTTACTTAGAAAGGCTACACATTTAGGAGCAAGAGCAAACATATTGATTTGTGCAATTTGGGTACGATTAATCCATCTATGATAAAAGAGCAAGTCTCAGTAACTTATTTACATCTTAGAAGTTCCATCCGACATGTGAACACCTACACAATGAATCTATTGGTTTCTGATGTAAGATGCAGGGATCATTGAGGCTTTTAGCAGGCTCCCAACTAAATAACAATATTTAAAGTCACAGATAATTAGCACAGTGAGAATGAAGGATGTGAAGGTTTTGCAGGCTAGGATGTGTGACGCATATCCAACAACAACAATCTTTTCAGAGGATGTTTGATAAAGTCTAATCAAATGGAGGTTGAATGTGTGAGTGAGGATGTTTCTACATGTGGATTCATTACCAGGAGCTAAATGAATGAATTTCTACCTGCAAAATTCTGGTTTGTTAGTTGCCTGGGGAGACATAGAAAGAGAAGGTAGCCCTGGTGAAGATGTCATTTGTAGAGAGAATGGTATTGGAAGTAGTTGCATGGCACCCTCTGGTGGGGACTTGTTTGATGTCATGAACGTTCTTGCCCTACAGCAAATATCACATGCAAAGATCATGATCATTGGACTAAAGATTAAAAGGTCAGGGTGACCAGCAGTTATGGCCTCAGGTGTAAAGAACCATGTGAGACATCAGTACTGAAAAATCTCAAAAGTCATCAGTTGTCTTCTGAGAAAGCATTGTACAAATGCAAATATGTTTTCCTTAGGCAATGTCTTGCTTTTGTCGAGCTTGTTCACAGTGAATCCTTTATTTTAAGTCCCTGCATTAGTTTACACTGTAGGTAATGACTAACAGTATTGTGGGGTCATATGACCACACATTCACAAGAAGGGAAGACAAAAAAATAAAATAAAAAAACATATAGGCCTATATACTGTCTTTATACACATATTAGGCCTATTGTACACCAACACATTAATGTATTAATATATCATTTTAGATATATGTATTTTATTTATCTCCTCATCCTCTATGTCTCTCTCACTCTGTGGTCCCAGTATTGTCATGGTTGTTTTCATCCCATAATGGTAGGAATAACAGTTTACTTTATTTGAAGACTAATGTGTATGTGTGTGTGTGTGTGTGTGTGTGTGTGTGTGTGTGTGTGTGTTGTAGGCAGTTTCCAGCAGAAAATCACTAAATCATTCTAATATCTGCTGTGGCATTCTTCTCATCAGAAATAGGCCTTCACATGTCTCTTACAGGATTTGTGTTTGTGGTGGTGGCTATCATTATATAATTTAAGTGGTAAGTGAACATTTAACTTTGATTAGCCCCCAAAGCCTATTACAAATCCCCTATTAAATTCCTTATTTTCCTCTGGATGGAGTATGGCTGCAGTCTTTGGATGTGTCATAGACTACATTCTGTGATGTGTGCATTAATTGCCCCCCTCATGAAGTAAGCTTTACCCTTGGGTTTGGTGGCATGTGACTGACTCAACAAAGAGAAGGGGCGCAGGATGAACATATTTCACCTGTCCCAGGCTGAGAGTATTAGACCCGATATTCCCTGATGTGTCTTCCTATGAAGTGTTTGTGTGGATGTCTGTGTCCCTGAATGCGCTGTTAGTCGGGCTGGGGAATGGTTGGCCTCAGGTGTAGAGAACCGTGTGAGACAGCAGTACTGAGAAATCTCAATCAATCTCAAGTCATCAAAGTTTTCTTCTGAGAAAGCATTTTTCAGATGCAAATATTTTTGCCTTAAGAAATGGCTTGCTTTTCCCATGAGCTTGTTCTCAGTGACTCCTTTGTTTTAAGTCCCTGTATTAGTTTACACTGTAGGAAATGACCAAAAGTATTGTGGGGTCATATGACCACACAATCAAAAAAGACAAATTCCACAAATTTGATTTGATTAAAGGAAGTCTTTGGTAACACTTTGCAAAACACCATAAAATGAGATTTTTAGTTTTGTCAAATGTGCAATTAACAACATTTTTCAGATACAGATTTAAGAATTAAAAAAAATCTTTGTATTCTGACAGGGGCATGTAATTCATTACTTTACACATCCATGCAGTGTGTAAATATGTTGGCCATTTGAAGGTTAATGGTTACTTTGTGAACAGCCACTGTTGATTTGCCCTCAACTTTCTTACATCACAAGTAAAGAAAACAAATAAATACATTTAGGCATATACTGTCTTCATATACTCTACAGTAACACATTAATTTATTGATATCGAATTTTAGATATGTTTATTTTATTTCTCTCCTCATCCTCTATGTCTCTCTCACTCTGTAGTCCGTCATGGTTATAATCCCATAATGCCAGGAATAACAGTTTATTTTATTTGAGGTATTGCTTGTGTGTGTGTGTGTGTGTGTGTGTGTGTGTGTGTGGAGAGAGATCATGAGCTACGCCTGTTTCATGCTCATGACTCGACTAGAAAGCAGACTGTGTTCCAGCTGAAAATTACTACAATCATTGTATGTGTGCTAGGGCCCTCAGTTCTTATCAGATATAGGCCTTCATATGCCTCTATGACTGTACGGAATTTTTTGTACTATCATTATGATATTGTATAGGCCTAAGTTAACATTATAAGGACCTGTGAGCTACTTGATATACTGAAACAAACACCGGGCTGGGATTGCCTTCACAAGGCTCCGAACAGACCGTTCCCCAATAGGCCTACCTGAAATCTACGTTTTTTTTACGGCATGTGCACTAAAACTGGCTATCAAAACAAATAACACAGAAATTTGGATTAGGCTAAAATACACACAGATGGAATGTGATTTCATTCTCTGCTCAGGACGCCATTACTACAATATATAGGTTATTTACATGGCAAATATTAGTTTTCTGCTATATTAATGTTTTGAATGAGTAGCCTACATCCCCTTTAACTTTTGTTTGCCTCCAATTACTACTACAAATCCCATTATATAAATGGTTCACTGAACTTTTTTTTTTCTCTGGAAGGAGAATTGGCTGCAATCTTTGGATGTGTGCCCCCCTCATGGTGAGGTAAGCTTCACCCTGAGGTTAAGACTGTCATGTGACTGGCTCAACAAGGAGGGGGTGCACGGAGAAAACTTCAAGAATCCCTGTGAAATAATCACTTGGACCTTATTCACTATCTACTTTCCGTCTGCATAGCAAAACCTTGATGTAATGTTGAAACTTACAATCATTAGTTTCATGTTTTGTTTTGTGCCCTCCTATCAACAATTCCCCCGTCTCTGTGCCACCCGGGAAGCCTTACGCATAAAGGAATGCTGCCCGTCCTGGGAAGGGGACGGTTCGCCCTGCGGAGCCAGCTCTGGTCGGGGCTTCTGCCAGGATGTGGAGGTGCCGGACCAGCCCGACGGGCCGCAGTACCCCTTCTCCGGGTTGGACGACAGGGAGAAGTGGCCCTTGGTTTTTTACAACCGGACTTGCCAGTGCGCAGGGAACTTCATGGGTTTCAACTGCGCGGACTGTAAGTTTGGCTACTTTGGGGTAAACTGCAATGACAGGAGAGAGTCTCTCAGGAGGAACATATTTCACCTGTCCCGGGCAGAGAGGATCAGACTAATGTCTTACCTGAACTTGGCCAAGCAGACGATCAGCAGGGACTATGTTGTGGCTACCGGGACCTACCAGGAAATGGAAAACGGCTCCAATCCGATGTTCGCTGATGTGTCTTTGTATGATGTGTTTGTGTGGATGCATTATTATGTGTCCCGGAACGCGCTGCTAGGCGGGCCGGGGAATGTGTGGACCGATGTGGACTTTGCCCACTGGGCGCCTGCGTTTCTGCCGTGGCACCGCTTATACCTGCTGCACTGGGAGCATGAGATCAGGAAGCTGACCGGAGACATGGACTTCACCATCCCGTACTGGGACTGGAGGGACGCCCAGGGATGTGACGTGTGCACGGACGAACTGATGGGGGCCCGGAGCTCCCAGGATCCCAGTCTTCTCAGCCCAGGCTCGGTCTTCTCTTCTTGGAAGGTAAACACACTCAAGTAACTCTTCCGGCTTCTCTCCTGGGGGGTTGCCAGAGTTATTCTGTTCATCCCTTCGGTTTTCTTTTCGTCTCTTTTCTTTTCTGATGACCTACAGTAATAATATCAATGTTAAAGTTATTTGTCATATATTATCTTAAGCTCCCTCCAACAATGCTCAATAAATATGTAGGCCTATAAAATGAAAATAAACAATAATACATTTGTGTAAAGTTAAAATATAGCGATAAAATATAACATATTTACATAAAGTGATGAGCTCCGGAGCTCAAAAGTCATGTATGTATGGGTGGTCACTTTTCAGATAACATGTTGAAGTAAGATTTAGTTCTGAATTGTTGCCTATGTTAGACATTATTACTTAAAAGATCATTAAAATGCAGGGAAATTGAAATTAACTAATCAATGGTCACTCACTTGCCTAATTTTAAATGAATAAATAGATACAGATTACAAGGACATATACTTAAGTAAAAACACCAGTTTTGGTTTGTTCTGATCAAGAGAATTGCAAAAATGGTTTTACAGTCAGTGCTGTCCTGCTTGGGTGAGATTTACCTTGACAGTAGGCTAATAACACAGTAAACGTAATAGCATTGCAATTGTTATTTCCAAACGCTGTAACCAACTTCAAGTAACAATACATAATTTGCAACAACTGCAAAATGCTTGGTATTCACTTTATTGCTGGGATTTGTGCTGGTGCCTCATTCTCTGGATTGCAATATGTTTCTGTTTGTCTCCATCAACAGGTACTGTGCTCTCAAGCACAGAACTACAATGACAGGGGTGTGTTATGTGATGCTGTGGAAGAAGGCCCATTGCGTCGTAACCCTGGAAACCACAACCGTAATGTGGTTGAACGATTACCAACTTCCGCAGATGTGGAATTCACTCTCAGTCTGACCAACTATGACACCGGAGCCATGGACCGTGGTGCCAACATGAGCTTCAGGAACACTCTGGAAGGTCAGATATATATATATATATATATATATATATATATATATATATATATATATATATATATATATATACACACACACACACGCACACACGCATGCACGCACGCGCACGCAAACACTAAATACGCAATAATGCATTATACCATATTATTTATTGTAAGCCGTTGTTGTGCAAAATGCAATACTGTATCCATTTTGGATCTTTTTTCATATTGTCAATGAAAGATTAACAATGCCATTATAAATGACAATATATAATTTTACAACCAAAAGCTTTTGTTTCCCTAACAACAAATGCTGCCAACCTTTGGCAATGCTAAACTTATTTTGCAGGATTTGGGGATCCTCAGACTGGGTTAGGAAACAGTTCTCGTATGGGCATGCATGCTGCTCTCCATGTGTTCATGAACGGATCTATGTCCTCAGTGCAGGGCTCAGCAAATGACCCCATATTCCTTCTCCACCACGCTTTTGTCGACAGGTGAGACAAACACACACACGGGAAAACATTTTATAATTTGAGTAGACTTACACACTTTCTCTTAACATTGTTTTCATTCTCTATGAAAGCATTTATGAGCAGTGGCTCAGGAGGCATGAACCATCTCCATCACAATATCCAGAATCGGATGCTCCTATCGGGCACAACAGCGAGTACCACATGGTGCCCTTCCTGCCCCTCTACAGAAACAGAGAATTCTTCATCTCCAGCAAGGACCTGGGATATGAATATTCGTATCTGCTAAATGCTAGTAAGTTCTAATGGGGCTTTTCTATTTTTCACATTAATTTGCATTTGAGGAAATAAGTGTTTTTCATTCTTATCCTGCATTTTCAGATATCTATTTGTTTAATCCATTTCAAGTCTTAAATCAAGGTTTATTCAGGGTATCCTTTCTGTAAAGGAATGCTAAGCAGCCCACCCAGATTTAGGTTACTTACTATCCTTGTTTTACTTGCGTAAACGTAAACATTTGCCTACTTTCCTGTGACTACTTCTATCTTTTTTTCCAGACCAGAGACTAGCAGAATCCATGCGTCCTTACCTGGAGGAACTGCAGGATGTGTGGCCCTGGCTGCTGCTTGCAGGGCTCTGTGGAGGAATTGTAGCAGTGACCATAGCTGCTGCCATCCTAACAGCAAAACGGCGATGTGGAAGGTCGCCTTGGCTGCACATGAGCAAATGGAAAAACGCATTTGCTCTCTCAGAAAAACAGCCACTTATACGGAGCAGTGACACAGAGGAAACCAAACATCGCAACTACCAAACAACTATCTGAAGGCCCAGCCAGCCCTGTGCAGTGATGCATGCATCTATGAATTTTAATATTCAAGCACAGTAATTTATAAATTGTTGGCTTATTGTAATGGGTCTATAACATTTGTTATTAGCAATGTATTTATTAAAACATTACAAAACTGTGCATGTAGGAACATTTATTATGGGTTAAGAGGCATGTTAAATGTTCCACCCACAACTTGTAGGCCTAAATTCTAGCTCTTTTCAGAGACAGTCTGTGCCACATTTATGTTCTGCTGTATGTTGCATCAATCATGTACGCAGGCATTTATTAAGACATATGCATCCATTGCCATTCACAACAAGAAACACAAACTCTTCAGATAAATGTACAAAAGCCTTGGGGCACTCTTTTATTATCTTTGTGTGGGAGTTGACTGAAACCGCATTTTAATTAACATTTAAATTGATTCATGTTTGTGGTGTTAGGCGTGCTTCTGGAAAGAGGAAAAAAAAAGAGGTGATAATAGCTGCATAGATGTCAAGGTCCGAGACATCTCCACAGGATCGGGACATAATTCAATATTCTAACCTTAAAGTTTCGTAATAGTTTTGAAAAACTTTGACATTTGTAAAAGTCACTGCAATTCCCAAAGTTGTATGTGGATCAAAATCTTCACTTGAAAGGTCACATACTCACAATTCAAAGTGTTTCTTTCACAAGGTCAGCCAACTGTTGGAAGAGTCTGGTGTTAACACCACTTTAACAAACTTGGTCTGCATATACTGAAGGTCAGAAATAGTCACACCACACCGTTAAAAGTTTAAACACCAAAGTCTATTTTTGGTGAGATGAATTGGTTACCTAATCATTGTACCCTTAGATAATGGTGTCATTCGGCCAAATATAATTCATACATTCTAAGCCTGAGACATGCCGTCAAGCATAGTGTTTTGACCATACAGTACTTTGCTGAAACATACTCTGTATTCAATCGGCATTCTCTGATATTACAGTACATTCTCAATATTAAAACGAAGGTTGCTTTCACAAGAAATGAGGAGACGATTATAGCATTGATCATTTAGAAGCAAAACTTGTATAAAATGAAGATAAGGGAACAATCATAATCATGTAAAAAAGAATTTGGAGCAAATCTAGTATTTTAACTGGAATAGGAGTAGTCGGAGTACATCTTAATTTCTAAGTTTACGAGTCCCAAGGAACTGTTGTATTTCTTATAACACAATTTATTCAGAATAAACTCCATTAAATAAGTGTGGACATCTTAGAGATCCAAATTTCCTACTCAAACTACATAGAGCAGCTTCATTGCCACACATACATGGGAATTTATCTATGAAGACAGCATTCAGTCTAATGTGATAATTGTGGACAAAATGCAACAATTTATGAAACTAAAGGACGGAATGACTATTTTACCAAACAATGTGGAAATAGAGGATGGTCACAAATGTGGTCCATTATGAAGACTTGATATGAGCAGTTCACATGAAATGCTTTATTGGTCTGAGATCAAGCATGGTCCCACCTGACTCCTACCCATCATGTGGTGTTATTTCCCAGGGGATTTCAGTGCAACTAAAGTGTGCCATAGTCTGACTTGATTAAAAATCTGCTAAAAGTCAGTGTTCCCGTTATTCAGTACTTGAACGCAAAACGGTTGTAAAAAAATACTTGAAGATTCTTGAGCATTCCAACATATATAATGACCAACAAAAGGATCAAAAGTCAAGAAAAACGGGCAAAGGCAAGTATGTTTGTATGTATAAGAACTAAGAATGAAAAAGGAAACACTGTAAATGTTGAAGAGTAGAGGACAAAGTTCCATGGCAGCAAAAGAGACGAAAAGAGGTAAGGAATGGACTGTGTGGCCTTGGATTCATCTAAAAATACACACCATTTGTATTTTAATTTATCATCATTCATCTTCATCCTCGCTATCAGTCTCCTCTTTTTCCTTCTCAGTCTCTTCCTTGGGCGGGGGCGGGGGAGGAAGGTCCAGACGAGCCCATGTCATGGGCTCGGACTTCTTCGTGGCGACCTCGATCTTGGCGGCCATCATGTTCACTATGCTTTTACTCACATCTATCACCTACAAGGAGAGAGTGTGACAAATATGGCTTAGCTCCTTTGGTATAAGATGATCACAGATAAGCTAGTCTGGCAAACAAGAGTGAGTTATGAGCAGTTTCAAGTCATGTTTTAACTAGTGTTTATTTATAGCTGGACATTTATTTTCAAAGTCCAATTACTGCCATTTTCAATCCTAATAGCAAAGACCCCTAGTGTAGATCTGTAGCATATTACATAATAAAACATAATATTGTCCATGAAAGTATGTTATATTGTGGTATCTGGAACGCTGTACAAAAAAAGTAGTATTAGTTGTGTGTATGTACACAACTTTTTCCATCAGGTTGAAAGTGATGCTGCACTTACTCCCCACAAGCTGATTTTCTGCACAAATTCCTTCTCTCCCTCAAATATAACATGGATGTTGAGCTGAAAGAGAAAAGAAAAAAAAATAATTGGGTAGAGAAGGACACAAAAAACTAAGCAGTTAGATAAGGACAGAAATCATCTGACAGACTAATGGTATCCCTCACCGTGGTGCTGTTTGCCTCCACATAGCTTAGCTCTGGGACGGCGTTCTTGGCGTAGATAGAGATGATGACCTGCGACCCTGTCTGGTGCCAGTCAAACCGACATGGAACCACTTTCTTACCCTGCGTGGAGATTTCAAATAAACATTTGAAGCAGTGTTTGATTATTTTAATACACAAATTGAAAATGCAGCCATTTAGGCTCTAACACAAAGCATTTTCTCCACTGTGCACTGTGTTTCTCCACTAGATGGAGTCGCAGCTGAGGCTTTCTCACATGGACTAGCACACATCAATGATCACTCGCTGTCAAACGAGCACACCTACCGCATCTTTTTTCCTCCATACATGTGTTCCCTTGGTACAGCCCTCTTGAGAAAGGAAGGTGTTAAAGTCGGAGGTTTTCTTCTTACAGCAGCTCCAGTATTTCATCCTGGAGATACAGGAAAGACATACACCCGCTGGACTTTTAGCAGTCAATAACTTGTCACTCAAGTGAACCAATGAACAAGACAAACAGGAAGACGGACAGGAAAATATCAGTGTTGCTCTTAATTCTTCTTTTACAGTTTCCAGAGAATATCTACCATTTCATGACAATACAGAAAAACGCATTGACAGAAAGTTAAGAGTTTTTCAGTACTTACCCTTCATGGAAGATAGGAAATCCAGAGTGGTATAAGCACACATCCGAATCGCTTGCAGGTCCATCAAAACTCTAAAAAGAAAAAGAAAAAAAGTGTAGTTTAAAAGACTAAACCATTTTTACCATCAAAAATACAAATAGGGCTTAATGACTAATATCTTGTTCTCTAATAAAAACTTTAGAAAAAGTTAAAACGTACCAATTTAGACTCTACCAGGACCCCAACTGAATAATCAAATAAAAGCAGGCAGCCCTTGAGAGCATATCTCATGGCTTTCCATCACATCAGTTAAAGTACAATTATGTAATTCTACAAAACCTGTCAATGCAAGTCTTCCTTACAATTTATGTTCTAATCTTGGGGTTTCTGCTCTGACAGGCTAGATTAGCTTGAGCAAAAAATGTTGCTTTGCAGCCACCTCAGAGCAAACATCGAGGAGGAGGAAAAGGAACTGTATGGATTTCACCTTACCCAAAGCGGTGAGCTCTTTTTGGGCATTATCTTCATGATTTGTTTGTGTTTTTATTTAATGACATCTGTCATAGATATGTTCAAATATGTTAACTGAATTTGGCTTAGTGGGAACTTATTTGGCAGAATCCACAATTTCAGCATGAATTTAAAGCAAAATGAATGTAAACATTTAAGCTGTTGTTGCCAGAGGTATGGATAAAGAGAGATTTATTTTTTCTCATTTCATCACCATGAGAATTTATGACAGAATGTCTTTCCCCGGAACACATTCACTTACTTTAGTACATCCTCCATTTTTGCAAGATGTTCCAATCTTGATCTCATCATTTTCATCCTCTAGAAAAACAGAGAGACACAAAGAGACAAATAATTGACTTAGATGCTTTGAACAGCATCTAAAAAAGGCATCCACAGTTGTGATGCGTTGTCCTGTCCCTGCCAGCTTTAACTCAAACGCCATGATGTGAATGACACAGGTGGAGCAAATTCCCAGAGGCCATCCGTTAACTTCCCGTCAACATGACCTTCCTGTCTACTCTAACAAGAAGTGGACGGTAATGGATGTAGTCTATGATAAAGAGGACAAAGAACAGTAACACAGAGGAGTTAAGAGGAGAAAGAAGGGGAAGATGAGGTTAAGTTCCCACCTTTCTTCTCTGCCACATTTTCAGAAAGCTTCAGTCTCTCCAGAGCCTGCTTCAGCGAAGTAGAGACGTTATGCTGCAATCTCACCATCGGCTCATCAGCACTGTAACGGTAACAAATCTGTTATTAGGCATGAAACATTAACAAAGGAAGGGACAAAAGGTATTAAAAAATAAATAAGTTAAAGCTGCAAGCAGCGATGGACGGGCCCTCGCGCCTCTGTGCGCGTCGGGGTTTACTAATAAAAAAGGAAGTCTCTGCTGAGTTCATTGATACCTCACATAAGAGTCTACTTTAAACAGGTCACCATTTATAAAATGGGGCGTGGCTTAAGCGTAGGGGGGCGGGCCAAACCATGACCAATGAATAAGGAAGTGTCTGCTGAGTTCATTGATACCTCACATAAGACTACCATAAACGAGTCACCAGTTACGAAAGGGGGCGTGGCTTAAGCATAGGGGGCGGGCCAAACCATCACCAATGAATAAGGAACTCTCTGCTGAGTTCAATGACACCTCACACTTAAACGGTTAAAATGTTATGAAAGGGGGCGTGGCCTGAGTAAGTGGGCGTGGTTAAAGTATAGGGGGCGGCTCAGTACCACATGTCGACCACACATAAGTTGAATGTAACTCGGATGATGTTTGTCATATAAGGCGCATTTCCTGTTGCCAGCAGGGGGCGCTATGACCAAAAGTAAATATAGGCCTGTAGATGTCCTCAGGCCTGGACCCTTGTCAATCGTGAGAAATTTCAGGCAGATACGACAACATACACTCAAGTTACAACAATTTCTTTGTTCATCGCTAAACACTCAAAATGGCTACCACGCCCACACCGTTTGACGAAAAGTTTTTCTTTTAATAACTTTTCATCTTTAAGGTGTTGAGATGGTACAGACCAAATTTGAAGTCCATCGGATGAAATCTCTAGGAGGAGTTTGTTAAAGTATAGCACCTTGACTTTTAGGCCTACTTCCTATTGCCACTAGGGGGCGTTATGACTTTGAGCCAGTGTAGATGTTGTCAGGGTGGGACTCTTATGAATTCTGAAAAGTTTCGAGGCAAATGGACAATGTACACTCGAGTTACACCCACTTCCTGTTTTGATGGTGAAACGCACAAAATGGCCGCCCCGCCACGTCCTATGACGAAAAGTTTTTCTTTTAATAACTTTTCATCTTTAATGTCTTAAGATGGCACAGACTGAATTTGAAGTTGATCAGATGAAATCTCTAGGAGGAGTTTGTTAAAGTACGACATTGTGGAAATGGCCAAAATCGCACTAATTTCGAACTTTGAAATCAAAATGGCAGACTTCCTGTTGGGTTTAGGGTATGGCTGCAATGACGTTTTTTTGTACATCTTGACATGTTACATATGTGTACCAACTTTCGTGAGTCTACGTTAAACAATCTGCAGGGGCTACATTTTTTTAACTTTGTAGGGGGTGCTAGCGAGCCATTTTTGTGCGCCTATTCCCGAAACCCTTAAAATACGTAATTTTTCACCAGACTTGATGCGACTGCAAATTTTGGTGAGTTTTTGAATATGTTAAGCCCCTCAAAAAGGCAATTGATTTGCCGTAATAATAATAATTCCTTCAGTTTCAATAGGGCCTTCACCGCTGTCGGCGCTCGGGCCCTAATTAACTTGTTAATATAAAATTATTTTGAAGGGTATTGTAGTTTTTACTTTAAGTAAGGAATACATTATCACTTCAAAATGAGGTATTTGGTATGAAGCCAGCCTAAGACCAACACACTACTTGAAAATAGTTACTATTCAGCAGTAATCGCTTTATCAGTCGCTTGTCCACGTTCTTTTGAACTCCGTAAGGAAGCATCCAGGGTAAACGACTAGAGAACACCTCAGACTATCCTGTGGATCTTCATTATTCAGGCTGATTTAATACCTCTGATACTGTAACTGTACCTGCCCTTTTATGCATTTGATCCTAAACCAGAATTAATAGAAGCAGAATGTAGTATGTGGGATAATAAGGATATATATATAGTTTTAAACTGAAAGCCCTATGAATAGGGGTGTAACGGTACGTGTATTCGTACCGGACCGTTTCGGTACAGGGCTTTAGGTGTGGTGCACATGTGCACCGAATGCAATCTTTTGTGTGTGGAACATAGGTCAATTTTTGTGTTTCCACACAAACATATTAAGTGGCGGAAATCTCTGCGTTCAGCGCAAATCCCGCCCTGCAGCTGATTCTAAAGTTTTCATTGGTCATGTCAATATGTCAATCACTGTACAGATTGCAAAAATAAAAAAATCACACACCGCGCGCTGTACAACAACATACACGGCACGCTTTAGCCCAGCCTCTTGCTAGCTAGCGTCATGGCCAATGCAGACAAGCCCATAGACAGTACGGACAAGCCGGAGCTTGAAGAGCCACCCATATCGTTAAGGTCTCCTGTTTGGGAACACTTCGGTTTCCCAGTGAAATACATCAACGGACAAAGACTAGTCGATAAGACGAAAGCAGTGTGCCGACATTGCTCAGTAATGATCGGGTATGTTTCTGGCAACACTTCAAACTTGTTAACGCACTTGAAAAGGAATCACGCGAGTGTGAACATCACTACTACAAGGAAAAAAAAACAACCGTAATTCAAACGTAGCTCCCGTTGGCATTTAAACAGACCTTTGCTGGTAATTCCGATCGGGCCAAAGCAATAACGAAAGCAATTGGTGTTTTTATAGCAGCTGATCTACGACCATACTCGGTTGTTGACAAGCTGGGATTGGTAATGCTGCACTGTAATCCATAGTTATTTATTTATATTTTTCATTATATTTTATTATGTGATATTGGTTTGAGACAGAGTATTTTAATTTAGTGGAGAACTTTGCAGCAGTATTTTATTTCTTATTCTTTTTTATTTTATATATATTTTATTTATTATATTTTATTAAAAAGTGTTTAAAAAAGTGTAAACAAATTGTTAAAAAAAAAGTTTATAGTAATAAACAACCTGCAGTTTAATGTTTGCATTTCTTTCCCTTACTGTACCGAAAATGAACCGAACCGTGACTTTAAAACCGAGGTACGTACCGAACCGTGATTTTTGCGTACCGTTACACCCCTACCTGTGAATGTACTGAATGGAGGAAAGTGTGTTGTTCTTGGCCTGTTTTTTTTTCCCTTTAAATGTGATTTGGTAAAATCTTTGTATCTCCAAAAACACGTTTGCTTTACTTAGAAGGGGCTTTGTTGCACAAATAATAAGCGCTTAGGGTATTCCTACGATATTGATTAAAATATGTATAAAGCCAACTGTACAACCTCGGTCTGCTTATCGCCTCCTGAGGCTTTGGTGCCGAGATGATGTACTCGTTAAACTTTGGCTTTTGGTCATCTGCGTCTTTCTTTTCTACTGATGATGTCACATCTGGTTTCACCGGCTCTGGGGGCTTCTCCTTGTTGTGGGGACCTTTTGTACAACCCTGTGGAGGAGAAAGTAATTGGGTTGGACTCACAAACAAGTGCCCAGGCCAATACGGCCACAGCAAAGGTGGCAGTCAATTCCTATGACAACAATAGACAATGGAAACATGACCATTGAGGATTAAAAGTATGGATTAAAACAGAAACTAAAACTTACAACAATGCTGAGGAAGTCTGAGAAGTCCGTGGTTCTTCTCTTGCAGCAGGACCATCCCTGGAGAAAGTCAGACAGACATTAACTTTGACCAGATAACAAGACCCAAGCTAGCTGTGCATTTTCAGGCCTTTTACCTTCAATGCATCGTGGAATACTGGGACTCCTGGATGATAGGTGCAACCATCTGTGAAAAATAACCACAACTTTGATTAATTTAGAGAAATATATGTGGTGATATAGGAAGCATCGAATAACATGCAACCTGACTTGTAGACTTTTCTGGCCTACTTTTAATGAATTATAGTTTCATTAAAGACACAAAAGCTTCAGTTTTCAAGTTACACAATAAATGGCTCACTGTGGCAGAAATCTCATTATCTTTTAGTGAATGATAAGTAGAGTTGTAGAAAAATTAGTTTCTGAATATGGCAAAGCATTTTGAGAATCAACAACTACAAATAATCTATCGTCATTTTCAACTGTTTGACGGGGACCAACCCTTTCTTGGTGAAGCACTACAACATCAGTGATGTCTTGTCTGCATTTGATCCTCCTTTTGTGTGTGGTACACATCTCAAAAGACTTGGGTCAGCAATGTCTGATGCTGCCTTCAGAAAACTGTATGTAGATTGTGGGATGAAATAAAAAATAAAATGTATTTATTCTCTCTCTTAGGACTGGGCAATATATCGATATTATATCGATATCGTGATATGAGACTAGATATCGTCTGAAACTTTGGATATTGTAATATGGCATAAGTGTGATGTCTATTCCTGGTTTTAAGGGCTGCATTACAGTAAAGTGATGTCATTTTCTGAACTTACCAGACTGTTCTAGCTGTTCTATTATTTACCTTTATATCCACATTATTGGTGATTATTTATCAAAAATCTCATTGTGAAAATATTTTGTGAGAGCACCAATAGTCAACCCTACAATATCGTTGCAATGTCGACATCGAAGTGTTTGATAAAGAATATCGTGATTTCTGACTTTCTCCATATCGCCCAGCCCTACTCTCTCTCTCTCTCTCTCTGAAGGCAATTCAGTAGATAACTGCAAACTAGTAAGTAATAAACTTACATTAATGTTGATACAGCATATTTCATGGATAAAACAAACAACCAGACTACAAACCTAGCAAACTAAACACATGAAGACAATTGAAGCTTTAGTACATATACTGTATGTTTTTGATACTCCGTATTAAACTTCAGTTTGATAAAAATAGACTACAATTCCCACAATTCCCAGGCTACCTCTTACATAAAACATAAATATGTTTTGCATTTTTCCTTGTAAAGTGCAACAGACAAAATCCATAGAGAAAGTATTTACCTGGGCATTAGGAAATGCATTGGAAATATATTTATTCAACTCATTTTTTGTAGAGAAGAAGTTTTTCAAACTGAGGCTAAATATCAGCAACATACAAGCCAAACCAGTCCAAAAAATATCTGAAACCGATACAAGACAACCACACATGACCAATTTATATGAATACAATTTGAAACTCATGTGGATTTATGACATATTAAGATACAATCAGAACTTTTGACAAAGCATCGTTTAATACTTGCCTTATCAGAAAAGTACAGCATGACTTTTTAAATGTCTGTTTGGCACTGCCCTAAAAGACAAATCACTGTGGAATCAATAAAACAATGTGGCTGGGCAACGCCATAAATCAAGCATGTTCCTTACAGACAGAGCTGTGCCTCTTCTATACAATAGCATTAGATACACCTCTTGGATACCTCTAAAGATAATGATAATATACTCTATTTTTATGAAAAGAGGCATCTATTGACATAGGAATTGTCTCATTGTGTATCATCACCAGATACTTAATGCAGCCTATTATTTGAAGACAGAGGACCTTTCTTATAAAAAGGAAATAAGGGACTCATTGAGGTTTTGTCATGGGAGCTGAAACTATCAATTACATTCAGATCAGTGGCTTCAAATAAATAATTGTTTAATGAGTAAACTTTCTCTTAAGGAAACTCAAGATCAAGAAGTAAATTATCATTAAAATGATCTTCTCCCTACGCAACCTTCTAAGTGAATTTTCTAGTGGTATTGTTGGGGTACTGCACAAATTAATTATTTGTATTTTTATTTATTTTTTTAACCTTTATTTATTCAGGTAAGTCAATTGAGAACAACTTCTCATTTGCAACAACGACCTGTCACATTCACACAGTTACACATTCATACCTGGAAAGCTGCCCAGTACAACCACAGTCTGATCTACTGGCCACTGAGCAGCTCCACTGGAGCGGTTGGGGTTAAGGGCCTTGCTCAAGGGCACCTCAGTGGTGGTGATGAGGGAGGGACAAGCGCTGCTCTTTCACTTTCCCCACCCAGATTTTATCCTGCCGGTCTGGGGATTTCTCACATAAAAACAAGATGATATAGTGCCAAACCTGTTAACACCAACTCAACATGACAAAAGGCAATGAGATTGGAATAATTAGTGTAGCTCATGATGATGAGTGGCGTTCAAAATGCCTGTCTCCTGAGGAATCTTGTGTTACATGGATTTGGCCACTGTTTCAATGAGGAATAAGCACTGTAGACATATCACGACTATATGTGTCAAATTGATCCTGATTTCTAAATGAGGCCCGTGGTTATTGGGGATACTGCTCTCACTTTCATAAATTGATATGGCAGCAGACTGCGTGGGTTCAAAATATACTTTGACTTTCCTCAGGCATAAGCCTGCTTGGTACTGTACTAAGGAAAATTACTATCTTATCAATATATCTTACTTATTTCCATCCCTTATGGGTTTCTCACATTTTGTGCATCTTTGCACACTTAGGGGCACAGGTGCCATTAATATGAGGTTTGCAATAACACACCTACTTTACCTACATCAGGAGGTTTACATTTCCTTACGTACAACATTGTAGTGTTTGGAAGGCTGTGGTGATTATTTTAGCATATCTATATCCTACCTATCTCACTTTCTCTTAACGTTGCTTGACAACCCATATCAAAGTAGCAGACAGCGTCAAAGGTTGTTGGGAAACAAGCAATGTGATGGATATTTCCATACAGAGAGATAACGTTACTTCCCTTGAAAAGCTGAACCTCACTGTTGACCGGTAACTCTGTTTAACCTTCCGAGTTGTTGAAAAAAGTGATTTCGCTGTTTTCGCACTTGTGGTGACATGGTTATGGGATAACATTAATAAAAAAATGTGCTGTAGATAGTCTCGATGTAGTAAAAACGTTGAATGGCGTGTTTCTGAAACTTCAAGCCGACGTACTGTGTCCTGTCCCCGGTACAATGGTTCTGCAGTCTCTAACTTAACCTGCTAATGTGGAGCTTACCATGCTAACAACATCTTGACGATTCACAGCAGGCCCACGTGTTATTAGCTTCCTGAGTTATAAGATACAGCAGTGTTGATGAAAGAAGTTTTTACTGTGTTGGGTCCAGTCAGCTACAGTAATATCAAGTTAACGTTAGCTAGCTACATGGGCCGAGCAGGCCTGTTCGCTATAGAAATTTCCAGATGCTCTGAGGTTAGCTTGCTAACAGACTGCTAACGTTAGGGGGCACAGCGATAGTTGAAATACTAGCTAGCTAGCTATAACGTTACTCACCGTCTGGGTTATTTTCTGGATCAAATCGCTGTCCACATCCCTTATTATAACACAAAACGGACATGATGGCGAGTGGAACAAGTTTAACTGGTGGCCAGAATTGTAGCTAACCACTTAAGAGCTCGTGTATGTGTGTGTGTGTGTGTGTGTGCGTGCGTGCGTGTGTGAGATGGTAGATGCTAGATCAGATCCGCTAGATGTATCGACGTCACAGGACTTGCCTCGTGGCCCGCCTTATTCTGCCTCTGATTAGTTTACCCTGGTACCCTAACCAATCCTAATCCAACTACGTCGACACGTATAGCGGATCCGATCTAGCATCTGTGTAAGAGCCGTAGCTGTTATATACAGTCTATGGCTGTTGCCTGAGACTGCTGCACGTTACATTTCCGGATGTTGTCGGCTACACTCGGCAAAGATCGGAGCCTGCCCAACCCGCCACCTCCATCCTGTGAGCGCACCGTGGTCCCACTCAGCGACAACTGATGCTGGTTGCTTTCCAACTTGCGTTAAGCCACATGTTCTTCATACCACATTTATCTCGGACCTTAACCTTAGCCAGCTAACACACCTAACTGCTTAACTTGAGTGTTTGCGTTAACTATTGCAGATAAAGCCGAACTATAGCCCACTGCAATCAGGGCTATTATTAGTCAGGTGCATGAAACCGGGGCAATAGCTTTTAGTTTTACGAGGATGGCTGCAGCCTAGTAGACAACTGCCTGTCCGGATATGTGCACATGAATTTTGCATTTTGCGCATCACCACCGACTTCTGCGCGACTGTTTCGACTTTCTTTTTTTAATGACTGTCGGAGAGAGGATGGGAAATGATTTACTTTCACTGATGACAGCTTCGTGTAAAGGTAAGACACGCTGCGATGACGATAAATGCACCCCGATATCTGCCGGGACAGTCTCCCTCTGGGGAATGTTAATTTGAGTCGTTGGATTCTGAAAGCCTATTTACGACAGCCAATTTGGTGCTGATACGAATCTATACTTTGTCCATACACACAGTAGGCCTATGCGAGCAAATTTTATATTTCATCAGTTTACAAAAAAAATGTAGTTTCTGTTGAAGTTGTATAATGATCAATAAAATGCTATTTGGCGTTACTACATTTAGTAGTCTATAGCCTACATTGTCCCATACAGTAGACCTACTTAAAAGCAGTTGTAATGAAAAGAAAAAAATTAGCCTACAGAATTCTTTTTTTAATTAGGTCACCTCATATTCCATTCCCTTTTTCTGGCAGTTAGGCTACTAATGAGTTTAAACTTTGGCTGTGCATTGGAGTTAACCTGATGATAACCAGTGGTGGAAGAAGTAGCCTACTCAGATTTTTTATTTAAGCGTAGCAATACCACAGTGTAGAAATACTCTGTTGAAGTAAAAGTCCTACATTCAAAATCTTGCTTGAGTAAAAGTAGGTCTACAGGCTGAAGAATAACAAACTACTGTGTCTTTTAGCCAGTGATTGTTCCTGATCCCTGTTATTTTATTTGGTATATATTATTCTTCACTGAGTCTTTTTAAGTGAGATTTGCTTTGATGTTGTTTGTTTAAAGATATGTCAGTCTCTGCTTCTGAGCCTTTCCGCTGGAAAGTTTCTGGTGCAATATTCAGTATTTTAATGCAAACTGTTGAGCGCAACATTGAATATGCTATCATATCCCTGTAGTGATAAGCAGTACCCCAGAAATGTCTTTGTAACTTTTGTCACACAGTTCTCTATAATTTCTTTTAGCATGCAGAGTGCATGTCTTTATCAACTCTCCAACTGAATCCAGATCTTTTATTCTTTCCAAATATAGTGTGACTGGATGATGGAATAGTGATGAAACCTAATCGGTGGGGAAATATGCCTCCTCTACCCAGCTTCTCTCTTCTTTTCCATTTTATTTGCTTCTACCTCCTCTATTTCCCCTCAACCAATGCCCAGTTCCTGACAGAACCTAGGGCAGGTCAAGGCCTGCTGCTCTTCACCCAGCCTGCCTATAATGCTTCCATCTTCGAGAACTCTGCGGCAAGAACCTATACCAGAAGTGAGGTAAAAATGGGCATCGTTCTTGGGCCACCTCGGTCTTTGAACATAAAATATTCCATTGTGTCTGGAGACAGTGAAGGAATCTTCCAGGCTGAGGAGTTTGTAATGGGAGATTTTTGTTTTCTCCGTATACGCACTAATGGAGGCAGTGGTGCCACATTAAATCGAGAAGTACAGGACAATTACACATTGACAGTGAAGGCATCTGCCCATGGAGGTCTAGAGTCCTTAGCCACGGTTTATATCAAGGTCTTGGATACCAATGATCTCCGACCTCTCTTCTCCCCTACCTCCTATTCATTTGTTGTTTCTGAGAGTGCCCCTCTGGGTGCCAGCATAGGACGGGTAACAGCCACAGATGCTGATGTGGGCTCCAATGGGGAGTTCTACTACTTCTTCAAGAACAGAATTGAACTTTTTGCTGTTCATCCGACCAGCGGTGTCATCACCCTGACAGGTCGGCCCAGAATGGACAAACAAGAACGATTTGAGCTAGAGGTGCAGGTGGTTGACAGAGGGATGAAACTCTATGGGAACAATGGTATTAGCAGCACTGCTAGGCTGGTCCTTACTGTGGAGCGGGTTAATGAATTTGCTCCTGTTCTCAATGCAGTTGCTGTCGTTCCATCATGGGCTGACAAGGACCCAGTCTATGCTATAATGACTGTGGAGGACAAAGACGAGGGAATAGCTGGGGATATAGAGTGGGTGTCCATCATTGAGGGTGACCCCATTGAACAATTTGTGATTGATCGATCACCTGTCGGGAATGAGTATAGGGTTAAAACATCAGAATTGTTCGACTGGGATACATTCCCCTATGGCTGCAACTTAACCTTTCAGGCTAAAGACAGGGGTATACCTCCTAAGTTTTCTAATACTCAAGTTGTTCAGTTGTTGGTTAGAAAGCCAGACCCAGTGTTAGCCAATTTCCAGAAAGATGTTTATGTAGTGAAGCTGAGTGAAATAGCTCCCCCAGGCACTATTGTAGAGGTGGTGAAAATCTCCCCAGCTCCTCTGAGTGTCAATTACAGCTTCAGCAGCCCCTCAGATCTAATGTACTTTGATATAAATCCTTTGACAGGAGTTATTATGACCACAAGGCAGCTGACAAGGATATCACAGGATTTCATGGAGATGGAGGTAGTTGATATTATCAGTCAGCAGCAAGCAAGGGTCCAAATCACCATGGAGGATGCTAATGACAACTATCCAGTATTCAACAGGCCATTCTATGATATTGCAATCAATGAGAGCTTACCTGTAGGCACTGTTGCTCTTGTAGTGTCCGCTGTGGATGCTGATAAGGAAGAGAATGGGTATGTAACCCACACAATAAGTGGCGAACAGTCACTTCCATTTACAATAGACCAGGACACAGGGGAGGTGAGGATCACAAGAGACCTAGACTTTGAGTCATCAGATGATATCTATACTTTTGCAGTGCGGGCCTCTGATTGGGGTTCACCATACAGAAGGGAGAGTGAAGTTAATGTCACTATTCGTCTGATAAATATCAATGACAACCAGCCTCTTTTTGAGATGGTTTCTTGCAGGGGGATGATAAGCCGTGATTTCCCTGTCAGCCAGACTATTGTCACTTTGTCAGCTGTGGACATGGATGAGCTAGGAATGGTGAGGTACAAGATACTGTCTGGGAATGAGTTAGACTATTTCAATTTAAATCCAGACTCTGGGGCTTTGTCATTAAGAAGATCGTTAGGAATGGCTAATTTAAAAAGTGGGATATTCAACCTGAAAATAGTTGCAACAGATGGTGAGATGTTATCTGATCCTACATTTGTGAATGTATCTGTGGTGAGGGGTAGGCTGCCACCCAGGGGGTTCAACTGCAAGGAGACCAGGGTAGCCCAGCTGTTGGCAGAAAAAATGGTTTCAAAAGCATCTGCTATGGCTAGACCAAGACAAGTTGTGAGCCATACAGATCAGTTCTCTATAAACAAACAGGCTCCACAGTTTGAGGCCTTACCTACTAGTATTCTAGTGAGAGAAGACCTTGCTGCTGGTGCCAGTGTATTTCAGGTGAGAGCACGAGATAGCGACACAGGCTTCAATGGCCGTGTACTCTTCTCCATATCTGATGGTAACAAAGAAAACTGCTTCAACATCAACATGGAGAATGGGTTGATAACTGTGTTGCAGCCACTTGACAGGGAGCGAATGGATCGCTACTTCCTTAATATCACCATCTACGATCAGGGCTTTCCTCAGTTGTCCAACTGGAGACTACTGACTGTGATCATTGAGGACACAAATGACAATGACCCCCAGTTTTATCAGGACAGCTTCTCTGCTCTTGTTGCAGAAAACTCAGCCATTGGTATTGAAGTTATTACCATGACTGCATTTGACAGAGACATAGGTCAAAATGGACAGCTCTCCTATATAATGCTGACCAGTGTCCCTCAGTTTGGTATTGACAGCGAAACTGGAAGTGTTTTCGTTTCTAGCCACTTGGACAGAGAAACCATCCCAATGTTCACTTTGAAGATTGAAGTGAGAGACAAGGCTGAAAGAGGCACTCGAAGGTCGTCAGTGACTACTCTTAGTATAATAGTGGAGGATGTCAATGATTGCGCCCCAGCTTTCATTCCTAGCAGCTATAGTGCTCGTGTGCTGGAGGACCTCCCATCAGGAGCCGTGATTACCTGGGTGCAGGCTCAGGACCCAGACATGGGCCCCGGTGGACAGATCCGATACTCCTTAATTAATGACTTCAACGGCACTTTTGAGGTAGGTAATGTCACTATTTGTGTTGCCTATACTGTTGCATATTCTGATCCTCTTTTTATTGACATTTTATGATGTATGGGATTGTAATGCTTTGTACAGATCAATGCTTGGAGTGGAGTGTTGAGGATTAGGAAGGAGCTGGACTTTGAGAAACAATCGTTTTTCAACCTGACATTACTTGCTGAGGACAGAGGAGTACCTAACCTCAGCAGTATGACATTTGTGGAGGTGGAGGTGCGTAACACACACATACAAACACATTTGTATCAGTACAAATTATAAATCAAAATCAGTTTCATCAATTGCGCACTGGCATTTATAGTTCTGTTGGTTTATTTCAAGCTTTAAATTGTTGATACAACATCCCCATATTTACACATATTCTTTAATGCTCCCCTAATTTCTCCTCTAGAAATACCTGTAAAACAGCATTTAAATCATGGTGCACTAAAACTCCCAAACAACCCACAATAATGATATAGAATGTATGCTTAAGGAGAAGTTGCAGAATGACCCACAATTCAATTCAATTTAATTCCGTTGAAGGGAACATTTGGGTACACCAGCAGAGTAAATAATTAATTTACCAAAATGATTGCTTGTCAGAAAATCATGAACATCTGCTAGCCATAATTTAATTAAAGGCAATATTGGTATATTGGTCTAATGTTATATTGTACATTCAAACTGTTTGATACTACACATCTCTTGACTCTTTACATTTTTTCAGGTGGTGGATGTCAATGAGAATTTGTATGCACCTTACTTCCCTGACTTTGTTGTGAGAGGCTCAGTGAAGGAGAACTCTCGTGCAGGCACAAGTGTCCTGACAGTCAGCGCTAAGGACGACGACAAGGGGCGAGATGGTGTATTGAGGTACTCTGTCAGAGGAGGCAGCGGACTAGGCACTTTCAACATTGATGAAGACACAGGTGCGACACAAGATCAATTTTGATGCCTACTTATGTAAAGTGGAAATCCAATAACTTATAGTGCCGTGCATGGAATATGTGTTGCAAATCATTGCGTATTATAGGAAATCGTACTATTTCTGTGCTATTGCCGATGACTTCCACGTGTGTAGTTGTTGCTCAACTATTTAATGTTTCCCTTTGTCACATTATGGTTTTGCATTGCCGGTGATACACAGTAAGCATGACCCCTTGATAGCATTGTGCATTTGTATTGGAGGGAGAGAGTGTGAGGTACAGTCAGATTGAGTGTGTTGACGGGTCCTCACATTGGAGCTGTGTACTGGGAGATCATTACTGTAATGAGGGCAGCATGGCAGCTACACTGGCTTCGCCTCAGGCTGCTCAGTACAACTGATCCAGTGCTGTATGGATAGCATGAATCAAGACTGTCCTGCACAGCTCCACCATCTTTTTCAAGAGTAGTGGAATCACTGTGACTTACTTAAGTTGGCCTGACCCAAAAAAAAAAGCGTGCAGTTGTCTTCAACTGTCCCGCAGTGTCAAAGCACAGCTGAAAACATGTTGATCCAAACAGGAGGCCGTGACTCACTCACCCAGGGATAAAATGAATCAAATACCCAGTTTGAAAATAGGACAGTTCATATTAGTTCATACTGGCGCATGTACAGAATGAAAGGCCAACTCTCTCTCTCTCTCTCTCTCTCTCTCTCTCTCTCTCTCTCTCTCTCTCTCTCTATATATATATATATATATATATATATATATATATATATATATATATTATTGTTTAATTATTTCCTCTAAGTTGTTGTAGATGAACCATGGACATTAAGCCATTAAGATATGCCAAGTAAATGTCTCTCTTCATTCTGAACTTAATTAGAAAAACTTTGTTTGATTAAGGATGGCAAAGGCAGGTCTTACAATATATTGTATTGAAGTCATCTTAAAAAAGCCCAATAGACATTGGTAACAAATGTGCGGACCATGCAAGTCACCTCAACGAAGATTAATTTAACCAAATGTAAAAAGTGAAACTTTCGTTCTTGATTAATGAAAACCATCCATCCATCCATCTTCGTCCGCTTATCCGGTATCGGGTCGCGGGGGTAGCAGCTCCAGCAGAGGACCCCACACTTCCCTTTCCCGAGCCACATTAACCAGCTCCGACTGGGGGATCCCGAGGCGTTCCCAGGCCAGGTTGGAGATATAATCCCTCCACCTAGTCCTGGGTCTTCCCCGAGGCCTCCTCCCAGCTGGACGTGCCTGGAACACTTCCCTAGGGAGGCGCCCAGGGGGCATCCTTACCAGATGCCCAAACCACCTCAACTGGCTCCTTTCGACGCGAAGGAGCAGCGGCTCTACTCCGAGCTCCTCACGGATGACTGTGCTTCTCACCCTATCTCTAAGGGAAACGCCAGCCACCCTCCTGAGGAAACCCATTTCGGCCACTTGTACCCTGGATCTCGTTCTTTCGGTTATGACCCAGCCTTCATGACCATAGGTGAGGGTAGGAACGAAAACTGACTGGTAGATCGAGAGCTTTGCCTTCTGGCTCAGCTCTCTTTTCGTCACAACGGTGCGATAAATTGAATGTAATACCGCACCCGCTGCCCCGATTCTCCGACCAATCTCCCGCTCCATTGTCCCCCCACTCGCGAACAAGACACCAAGGTATTTGAACTCCTTCACTTGGGGTAAAGACTCATTCCCTACCTGGAGAAGGCACTCCATCGGTTTCCTGCCGAGAACCATGGCCTCAGATTTAGAGGTGCTGATCCTCATCCTAGCCACTTCACACTCGGCTGCGAACCGATCCAGTGAGTGCTGAAGGTCACAGGCCGATGATGCCATCAGGACCACATCATCCGCAAAAAGCAGCGATGAGATCCCCAGCCCACCGAACTGCAACCCCTCTCCACCCCGACCACGCCTCGATATCCTGTCCATAAATATTACAAACAGGATTGGTGACAAAGCGCAGCCCTGGCGGAGGCCAACCCTCACCTGAAACGAGTCCAACTTACTGCCGAGAACCCGGACACAGCTCTTGCTTTGGTCGTACATAGATTGGATGGCCCTGAGAAGAGACCCCCTCACCCCATACTCCCGCAGCACCTCCCACAGTATCTCCCGGGGGACCTGGTCATACGCCTTCTCCAAATCCACGAAACACACGTAGACCGGTTGGGCATACTCCCAGGCTCTCTCCAGGATCCTTGCGAGAGTAAAGATCTGGTCCATTGTTCCACGACCAGGACGGAATCCACATTGTTCCACTTCAATCTGAGGTTCGACTATCGGCGAAAGTGTGATACCCCTGTAATTGGCACACACCCTCTGGTCCCCCTTTTTGAAAAGGGAGACCACCACCCCGGTCTGCCACTCCTTAGGCACCGTCCCAGACTTCCACGCAATGTTGAAGAGGCGTGTCAACCAAGACAGCCCCTCCACACCCAGAGCCTTGAGCATTTCTGGACGGATCTCATCAATCCCAGGGGTTTTGCCACTGTGGAGTTGTTTGACTACATCAGTGACTTCCGCCTGGGAAATTGACAACAATCCCCCATCATCCTCCAGGTCTGCCTCTAATATAGAGGGCGTATTAGTCGGATTCAGGAGTTCCTCAAAGTGCTCCTTCCACCGCCCTATTACCTCCTCAGTCGAGGTCAACAGCGTCCCATCTTTACTGTACACAGCTTGGATGGTTCCCCGCTTCCCCCTCCTGAGGTGGCGAACGGTTCCAGAAGCACCTTGGTGCCGACCGAAAGTCCTTCTCCATGTCTTCTCCAAACTTCTCCCACACCCGCTGCTTTGCCTCTTTCACGGCAAAGGCTGCAGCCCTTCGGGCCCTTCGGTACCTTGCAACTGCCTCCGGAGTCCTCTGGGATAACATATCCCGGAAAGACTCCTTCTTCAGTCGGACGGCTTCCCTGACCACCGGTGTCCACCACGGTGTTCGTGGGTTACCGCCCCTTGAGGCACCTAAGACCCTAAGACCACAGCTCCTCGCCGCAGCGTCAGCAATGGAAACTTTGAACATTGTCCACTCGGGTTCAATGCCCCCAGCCTCCACAGGGATGCACGAAAAGCTCCGCCGGAGGTGTGAGTTGAAAGTCTGTCGGACAGGGGCCTCCTCCAGACGTTCTCAATTTACCCGCACTACCCGTTTGGGCTTACCAGGTCTGTCCAGAGTCCCCCACACCCTGACCCAACTCACCACCAGATGGTGATCGGTTGACAGCTCTCTTCACCCGAGTGTCCAAAACATACGGCCTCAGATCAGATGAAACGATTATAAAATCGATCATTGACCTTTGGCCTCGGGTGCTCTGGTACCAAGTACACTTATGAGCATCCCTATGTTCGAACATGGTGTTCGTTATAGACAATCCATGACTAGCACAGAAGTCCAACAACAAACAACCACTCTGGTTTAGATCAGGGAGGCCGTTCCTCCCAATCACGCCTCTCCATGTGTCTCCATCATTGCCCACGTGCACGTTGAAGTCCCCCAGCAGGACTATGGAGTCCCCCACTGGAGCCCCATGCAGGACTCCATTCAAGGTCTCCAAGAAGGCCGAATACTCCGAACTCTTGTTTGGTGCATATGCACAAACAACAGTCAGAGTTTTCCCCCCCACAACCCGCAGGCGTAGGGAGGCGACCCTCTCGTCCACCGGGGTAAACTCCAATGTAGCGGCGCTCAGCCGGGGGCTTGTGAGTATCCCCACACCCGCCCGGCGCCTCACACCCTGGGCAACTCCGGAGAAGAAAAGAGTCCAACCCCTATCCAGGAGTATGGTTCCAGAACCGAGACTGTGCGTAGAGGTAAGCCCCACCAGATCCAACTGGTAGCACTCCACCTCCCGCACAAGTTCCGGCTCCTTCCCCCACAGAGAGGTGACGTTCCACGTCCCCAGAGCCAGCGTCTGCTGCCCTGGTCTGGTCCGTCGAGGCCCCTGACCACCCATGTGGCAGCGCACCCGACCCACAGGTGGTGGGTCCATGGGTTGGAGAGATGGATGCCACGTAGCTTTTTCAGGCTGTGCCCGGCCGGGCTCCGTGGCAAACCCGGCCACCAGACGCTCGCTGACGAGCCCTCCATCTGGGCCTTGCTCCAGACGGGGGCCCTGGGCTTCCTCCGGGCAGGGTCACTCCATCTCTACCTCGTTTTTTCATGGGGGTTTTTGAACCATTCTTTGTCTGGCTCCTCACCTGAGACCACTTTGCCTTGGGAGACCCTACCAGGAGCACACAGCTCCAGACAACACAGCCCTCAGGTTCATAGGGACACACAAACCTCTCCACCATGATAAGGTGATGGTTCCCGGTGAGGGATTAATGAAAACATTCTTGGCAAATGCTTTCGCTTTCGTCCGTCTTGCGCCGGTCCAAGAATTTCACCTCTTACGTGATAGTGTGCAATACGATAACATGAACAGCTGGATAAGATGTTGGTGTTTGCTATATTTCCATTTGAGAAACAGGACTCATTTTTCATATTTCCATGGGAACAAAAGTAGGTGTAAGTGAGAACTCTGTTTCTCTATCCACGCTGTTGAAACTTTTAAACCTAATCTCTCTCTGTCTCTCTCCATGGTGCTGAAACACTTAAACTACAAGCGCCAAAAATCAGTATCATTCACTCATTCTCCAGGGTACTCCATAGTGAGTAGTGATGTCATGTCTTACCACTGACAGGTCCTGTATTGCAAATAAGCATGCCAGTTGTGAGAATTGTGTAGGCTTGAAGTGCAAGTCACTTTCTACTGAAATGTATTTAGATAAACCACTTTACAACAATGTAATATGCTAGTTATGATTTAAACAGTACTGTTTATAATACTTAAGAAGTTATCAGTTACCAAATATCTAATCCAGTTTCATTCATTTTTATGAATTACTTACTAGAGAGTATGTTTTAAAGTAATGAACAGCTTTTCCAGTAACCACTGTTTTTTTCATTGCATTTGATACCACCCATATTTTAATTTTGCCTAGTAAATCCTAGTTTCTTACAGTCAACACTGATAGTCGTTATATTTGACAATCAAGTAGCAGGAGAATAATAACAAGACATACAGTAGGAACATGTGATAATACAATCTTATTAACCATGGCAATCTAACTATTAGTTGGGGAATTGAAACTACTTAGTGACAGATCATATATTAACTAACCAGTTACTGGCTAATTAATATTTTAGAAATTACGACTTGGGAAAAGTGTAAAATTAGTATGTGAACCCAAATTAGTTTTTTAGTAAACAATTAGAACACTATTATATAGTACAGCAAGATTAGATAAGAAGCTTTATCAATCTCCAATGGGGAAACTCATTTGCCACCAAATCAACTCATAGACACTAGAAGGGCACTCGGAGAGGGCAGATCTCTGCCATGGCCAAAATAATTTGTGTATCCGCACCGTGATTCAGAATCCACTCCAAAGTTTAATGGGGTCTTCCTAGGCCTATGCTACACCCTTTCACCAAGTTTCATAACAATCTGGCCAGTAGTCTTTTTCCATAATCCTGCTGACAGACAAACCAACAAACGAAACCCAAATCAAAAACAGCAAACAACAAACACTATAGACATTACATTCGGCGTACACAACAAACAAATAACATCATAAAGAGCCATTGGAGACATGATTAACTGCTAAACAAGGGGCTACATCTACATACCACATCTAAAAGTGTTCATTTAAAAATCTGACCACTGCTTGAACAAAAGACCTTCTGAGTCATTCAGTAGAAAATCTGAAACATCCTTCATCTCTTTACTGAATGAGCTTCTGAATCTGTTTAAAACGCTGTGTAATGGGGTGGCCTTCAAAATACAGAACCATTTTAACTACTAAAGTCAATTGTCGTTAGTTTTTGGCAGTTTAGTATCCAGTGGCTGGCTAAAAAAATAAGTAGTAGTTTAGCTAGTTTATTTTAGCTCTTATTTTTAGGGAACAGATGACAGCGTAACTCTTCTGGCATCTTTCTTCACCTCTTGTCGCACTGGTCCCTACTGTACATGACTTACACTGGAGGCCTATATTGACCTTTAACTAGGCTAATTAGAATTGACTGTAGTTGAGAGAGAAGGCAAGAGAAACAGATGAACAAATGGAGAGAATGTCTCTTGCCCTCACTCTATCTCTCTCTATACATAATTGCATATGTATAGTGTACACACTGTCCTCATGACAAAACAGTGTTACAGTACACAGACAGTCTTCTGTAATAGTACTTGGTTTACTTTAGTTTTAAATCCTCAGTAAGGCGCATCACAGCTAGAGAAAGTTTATTGAGTGCAGGTTTTCCAGGGGAAATCAGAGTGTTTGTTAGAGCAGAAAGTGCAGGGAGAAGGGAGTGGAAGTGAAGCGAAGAGAGGAAGGAAGAGGATGCAGGGGAGTATGGAGTACATAAAAAGTGTCAGAAGAAAATACTGCTTTCTTCCTCCCAGGCCTTTAAATAAAAGGTTCTTTCTGGAAATTAGTTTTTTAAATTGCGGCTTCTGTTACTTCTTATATCATAAGCAAGTGACCCTTTTTGGTATCAGATGAGAAGAGACAGTAAACGCATGCCAAGTTTTTCCTCATCAAGTGTTTCATTTTATCTTGTAGCATCTAGAAGTCAGTGTTGTCAGGCGCGTCATGCCCACATTGCATTTAGCTGCCATGTTGAGTGGCTCAGCTCTGACTGCTTGTCAGTCTATGGCTCTTAGTGCCACATCTACGTATGTGAAGATAGAGTAAGGCAGACAGTGAGAGTGAGTAAAAGGGACAGAGAGAATTAGATATTGTGTGAGAAATCCATTTTGGTCAAGCCTGTCTTAATTTGTTCATTCTCACTTCCTGTAGTTTGTAAATTGTCTCTATGATGTATCTTGTGTAGGCCCTGACATCCCTGTTGTCTGGCATACCTTTTTACTGTTAATGAATTCCCCCCCTTTGATATTTAGATGCTGAATATGTCTCACTCCTATATGGGTTGAATGTACAGGGGCTATCAGAAAAGAAACGGGATCTTCTCTGGCTTAAATCCTTAGCACTCCTGTGCTTTGAACAAAAATTGGTATTCTTGTCATTTGCTAGGGGAAAGCAAGCCCTGCAGTTTCTCATTGGGCAGCTGTCAGAAGCCCCTGCTCCTCTATTAGTGGGTATGCACGTGCCAGGATTTGTCACAGTCAGGATAAAGCATTAATAAGTTACAAGCAAACACACTTTTAAAAATTAATCTATCCTGCATTTGAAAAAAATGCCAGGCTGTACTTTTGATGTCTTCTTTTCTGCCACACACAGAGCTATTCAGTTGTGCCTCAAGATGCAGAGAATTACACACAGTATTTTCTCATCAATCTTGGGATTGATTATTTAATACAGGGGCATTAATTAGATAGTGGGACCCCAGAACTGGTTTCTCAAGAATGGACAAGTTGAATAGACATGACAGTTGGATGTAAACCTAAGTGTACTGGGAACTTCTAGATTAGAAAATATGCCATGACCCTTCAATTTTATTTTCACTCTTTGAAGTGTGTTATTTATGGTGAGAATGGATGCTGTCAAGTCAGATTTATATTGAATTCAATGAATAGTGCCTGTCGGTCTTCAAGTTCAAAGAGCTTTTGAAACAGCCAGCTCTGTTTTCCTTGCCTCTCTCTGTCGAGTTATCTGACAGAGATGAGATGTGGTTTGAAAAGGACATGGTCAAGGACGACAGCGCAAGGATGGGTTTCAGCAAACACTTTTACTATGCATTGTGCATGCTCTGGGGGCAGCTACTTAGTCATAATCTGACATACTGTATGCACACACTTTCTGGTGATAAGGTAACACGGTCGCCATGCGGCTGAGGATGCTGCAACAAGACAAGACTCAAGAACATAAAAAAGGACACACAGTCTGATTTGTATGCTTTTATGACTAGGTTTGTGGCTGAGTGGGAAGGCCAAGTTAGAAAACAACAGACATCTAATGTATGAGAATGAGAGAAGAATAACATTGTTATATTTTAATAATCTATTCAGGAAGGATCACTGACATAGTGCTTTGCTTAAGTTCTCTGAGCAAAATATTTTTATGATTGTTTAGATGATACCCTGTAAAAATGTTTTTAACAGGCTGACCGAGGTTAGTAACAGAATCAAGCAAGAATACCACTGAGCATGTTTAATCCCAGGGGTCTGGAGTCTGGGTTGAACAGTCTGGGCTCTCTCTCTGCATCCCTAGACCTTCATTTATATTGGTCAAATTAAAGGAAGGTCTTCTCTTTGCACTACATGGCTCGGGAAATGTGTTGTCTATTTATCTATCTTGATGCTCTCACTTTATAGGTGGAACACACTTAATGGAAGACACTTATGTTTACTTTCCTCACTACTTTGTCCATCTGTAACGCAACAAATGTGTTGCCATTGCAACAGTGTGGTTACATTGAAAACTAAGGCAGTGTATGTTTAATAATATGAATTTAAGCCATCCAAACAACACCAAAAACTACTCCTACTACCGCTAATCCTAATACTAATTGTAATGGTGATACTAATACATTGTAAGTATTTGCATGCAAGACGCATAAACTGACTTTCATCATCAACATCATCAACCAGTCTTTAATTAGAAGAAGTAAAAAAAATGCAGTGTAGTAAGCAAGTAAGCATAAATGAGCCAAATTAAATACACACTCTCTCACATGTCCTGTCTCAGCTCTGCCTAGCATCTTGTTGGGGATAATTTCTTGTGAACTGAAGCCCAGACACATGCACAGACTCTGCAAGCATCGATGCACATCTTAGCTCTTACTGAGTTTCTTTAAGTTAGTGGAAGTAACAGACTCATGCTGACTTTTAAAAGTTTGAGTGCACTGAGCAGAAATGCATCAACTGCTTGCTTTGCCCTTATGAAGATTTCAGTGTATTTAATCTTAGCTGACTTGTGTTATATCCTCTCGATATAAATGATGCAATTAAATATATGTGTTGTTTATGATCCTAACTTTAGGTTTCCTTGTTTAAATAAACTGTGTGTGACACTTTTGCACCATTGTGCTTCAGTGCTCTCGGCAATGTATAAAAATGACATGAGTGAACCCTAAAACCTAGAGTGTGAGTATGTGTGTCATTTTTGGAGTGTTTACATGGACAGTCCTGCATGACTGATTTTACAAAAAAAGAGGCACCCATGTGTCATCCATTTTGAGTGTTCTCTTTGTCCCTCAAGAGGTCACCAAAGCTGTCAGCTACTCGTCTTCCTTAGGGCCACTAAACACACGGCAGTCAATGTGCGTGAGTGTCTGAGTGTCTGTGTGTGTGTGTTTATTGGTGTAGGGCAGTTCAGGGTATGTTCAGCACTACGCAAATTGCAGCTGGGAGCAGTTTGGTCGGCTGTGATTAGCTGTAGAGAAGCTGAAACATTGAAGGTGACTACAGCGGCGCCGCTAATGCCTGTGAATGTCACTGAAGCCAGAACACAAAATGTTCTCTAATATTTGTATCTTTGCCTACGGAAAGTTTGTACTCAAAGACTTTCCCCATGGGAGGGATGACACCCACACTGTCCCTTCATACACACACACACACACACACACACACACACACACACACACACACACACACACACACACACACACACACACACACACCTAATATATATGTATTCTCAACCCCAAGTATCAACTGCATTCATCTTTCTCTGCTTCAACAGGGGTGATTTACACTGCTGGTATCCTGGACTGTGAGACCAAAGACTCTTACTGGCTTAGAGTCTATGCCACAGACAGAGGTGTTACGCCCCTGTCAGCCTCTATTGAAGTCTTCATTCAGGTACCCACAGTCTGCTGCATATACAGTATTCAGATTGTACCATACATGCATAATAGGCTTTATACAGAGGAATTTTTTTCACTGAGAGATGAGCATAAACAAGACCAAACTACTACTTCACTTTGGTGCTGTTTTTAATTAAAACTCATCAGTGGGACCTTATATTTATTTTGTGTAACTGCAAATTACAAGCTAATCTACATTGAATTACTATTGACCGTCACACCTGTTTGTACAGCAGCTTCTCAGTCATCACACTCATAACATGCATTTTAAAGTCTACAGTGGGGAATTGTATGATATTTAAAAATATAGTTTGGGTGGAGTATTCCGTGTAGGGCTGAACGATTTTTGAAAATAATCTAATTGCGATTTTTTTCCCAAATATTGCGATTGCGATTCGATTATTTTTTTTAAGCTCTTTGTCTTCTGTATTATTCAACAAAGAATAATAATATAATAATTTATAGTATGAACACACAATTACACACTAGACAGTTAAATAAGTAAAATATAGTATATAGTATATATCTATATACACACACACACACACACACACACACACACACACACACAACAGTATATTTGCATTTTTTACAGTGCATAGAGAGGATCTGCCTCCAGCCCCTCCCCCTCGTGAAGTTGCGTGCTGCCGTTTGCACTTGTTCAGAGAGGCTATCGTTGCGTTAGCTAGTTGCTGGTGTTCTTGTTCGTTAGCGTGCTAGTTGATGCTTTCTCTGCGGAGTGCGGACTGATTTGCTCTCGCGAGTCATGTGACCAAATCGCAGCCTTTGCGATTAGGAAATTGCGTTTTAACATATCGCGATATTATCGCAAATGCAATTAATCGTTCAGCCCTAATTCCGTGCTTAATTAATTTTCACCATATTCAGCCATATGTTTGACCCAAATGGTTCAGTTTTATGTCCTCTCTGCTTTTATATTTATTATATTTGGTTATACATTAAGCACTAATACAACATATAACTTCTGACATCTTTCTACCCCGAAATTATTACATTGTATGAAAGGGTGCTTTCTTTGTCTATCTGTATTGACAATGTCTTACAGCCTACAAACATGTAACTGCAAGCTAGTTTTGACGCTTTTACTGCATATTTACTTTACTGGAGGGATACCTCCAAAGTAACAGTACAGTATGAAGCTAAACAACAATCCATGTGCTTCTCCCTAAAATGCTAATAGTGCTCAGTGCAGGGAATAAGTATAGCAAGTCTCCATCTGTGACCAAGAGAGACACTTCAGCTTCTATTTTATTTGGCACTAAGTAATCCACTGTCTAAACACTCAAATACACACATCACTGCTCCAACACTGCTCACTCTTTGGGGAAGAGTTCAGCAGTGTATAAAAAAACACAAACTGCCTTTTTCAGGCATCGGGATATTCAGGTGTTGTGTGATCGGGTGTTTTACTCCAGGCCTCTTCATCACAGACAAATATAGGCAGATTAATCAGGCGAAGGTGCTCCTCATTCACCAGCTGAACCATCTTGGCTCTCTGTGCCTCGCAGCATACACTCAATCAACGCTCTGTTTGCCATAAATATTCTAGATCTATGCCGTAAGAAGTGAAATTAATTTGCAGTGCATTTAACGTGTGACATCCATGACATTTTTCTGGTAAATACATTTCCATTCTGTGATTGATAACGGATCAACCCAGACCAAGTCCATGCTGCATTTAATGAGCTGTTGATTAACAAAGATACCAAACGCAATATTACCATACATGCTGATTTCAAAGGTTATGTTTTATCAACACATTTATGGTCAATTGAGATCTAACTCAGATAAAAAATACTTTTTTGTCTCTCTCTCTCTCTCTCTTCCTCTTCTTTTTCCTCTGCCCTATTATCTCTCAGGTAGAAGATGTCAATGATAATGCTCCCCTCACCTCGGATCCTATCTACCATCCAGTCGTCATGGAGAACTCCCCAAAGGATGTGTCAGTCATCCGTATCCAGGCGCAGGACCCTGACCTCACTGCAACTCCCAGTCGTCTGAGTTACCGCATCACTGCTGGCAACCCGCAGAATTTCTTCTCCATCAACACTAAAACAGGTGAGACTCACAGCCACACTTTTTTGAATGAATAAAATATCTTGTTAATATAATTGACAGTATAATGTGGTAGACGTTATAATGTGGTATCCTTATAAACAACAAATAATTACAACACTCTTTTGTGTTAATATGTTTACATGCCTCTGCAATTTTATTTCATCATGCACCTCCTACTCCACATTCATCTTATAAAAGGCTTTGGTTCCCACACAACAAATTAAAAGGACTTTTGTGCCCACACAGTCAAACATCTAGGACACTGATGAGCTGCCCACCCAGACATTCTTCACTACGCTCTTAACTGAATATTGCTTCCAGTCTTCTTAAGGGGTGAAATCTCTTTGCAATGTACTTGAGGAAATAAGTGTAGATTTTTATTAAGCCAGTGTGTGGGTTAGTATATTCTAGTCACAAAGAAGTTTACATTAGTCAAAGCAATTTTCTTTCCCATTACTTTTGTTGTCTGAAGAAGGGCCAAACAGTATATTTCTATGCATTGTGTGAGATAATAACATGAATTAAAAGCACGCTTAGTTATAAAAAGTGGAAGGGAAAACCAAAGCTGAAGTTTGCTAAGTTTTCAGGAGTATTATATTGGATTTAAAATGAATTAGACTTGTATTTAAAGAAATACTGCCAACCATCATATGGGTTCATCATAAGCCCTCTGCCATAGGATCAAGACAGGGTATTAAAAAGTCTGAGCTTGTGAAATAATGCTCAGACAGCCTGTGGTTGTATATTACCTCTTTTGAACCTGCATGAGAAATTAAAGTCTGTGAGTGGTTAAAACACTTTTGTGCGGGAAGCTACATTTTGCACCCTGTTTCTGTCCTGACCAATTTAACTTGAATGTGCACATGTAAAAATACCCGTCTGTTTTTTGCAAGTTGTCTAATTGGTTGGTAAAATCTGCCTTCTGATTTACGTAATAGTGAGTAGTTCTATTGTTGTCGAGTTGGATTGGGCTGTAAAGATGGGATCAGAAACTGTGAGTGTATTTTTAAGTACTCCACCAATTAAGCATTGCCCTGCTAAAACATTGTCCGACTCAAGGGATGGGATCAATGGACAGTTTAAAACATTTTTCACATACAGAAGTACTCTTCTCTTTTTAGACATTTAACCTCTTGAATTGCTCATGCATTCAACAGGCTCACAAAAAATGAGTTACAACTGCAGCCTGCGAACTGATTATCATCCCACAACATAATGCCTGAACATCATTTCAAAACTGAATGAACTGAATCTTTTAGACCCTGTGTAAAAGACAAAAACCCTGTCAGGGCCTGTGCTGATCCCATACTTTTTTTACAGTCTTTGTGTACTATAAAAAATATTTAAGAAATCTTTAATTTTTCAGTAATTCTGATTTATTAACATTATATCTGTATGGATAACAAACATTATTAAAGCAAATCAATTCATCCATGTTTCAGTTTTGGCTGCCAAATTTGAAGTCTAGGGAGTTCCCCATGCAGTCTCAGTACAAGATTTACTTGAAGCTTCCATTAAATAATTATTGGAGAGGTGATATGTTTTATTCAAATCTCAAGTAAAAACTAAGTCTTTGCGGTCTCTGCCCTAGATTAAGTTAGGATTGTTTCAGTAAATAACAAAAGGCAGCTGTTACAGAGACCTGTATTCTGATTCAAAGAAATGTCAATGTTATCATCAAAAAAGCATAGCCTATATGTAACTTGCAGCATGTCAGTCATCAAGCTTATCGTAAGAGAAATTCCCTAATGGTGTGCTGTTGCAAGTTTGCTCTGTTTGTAAATCATATTTATTATGGATATTTCCATTTATCTTCCTCTATTCCTCTATGAATATACTTTTGTACTTTACAACATCATGGATATATAATATTGACAATATGTAGGGAAGCGGCCTGTACTCAACCAGGGTAAAAAGGCTAGTTATCGATCCCAATAGAGACACACTGGTCCTCACACACTCATCAATATGTAAACTGTAGCCAACACTTACTCTTTAGAATCCTTGAGAGTAATATATGATCCAAGTCATATATCTCTTAGCTGTAAGTTACTGTCCCTGTGCTGATGCATCCATCAGATGTGATTGAGTTGATTTTGTTTTTCAGCCGATTACAAGTACTATTTACACATTTGACTGCTGTGTATGATTTGTGTGTGTGTGTGTGTGAGAGAGAGAGAGAGAGCGAGCGAGCGAGAGAGTGAGAGGGTGTGTGGGGCAAATCAATCAACTGATTAATTGGTTACAGCAGTGTGTTAGAGAGGGCATCTCTATTACAATGAGTCGATGACGATGATGCCACCTCATGCATTATGAAACGCACATGAGGGTGTGCATCCACATGTGTTCCTGTCTTTGTGTGAGCCACAACATACACCTAACAGCTGTATAAAGATAATGTGTGTGTATGAGATAAGTGTGTGTGTATGTGTGGTTGTATCTGCGCTATGTTTGTGTGTCACAGGGGAGAGTTTTTAGCCATCTGAGCCCTGCTGTCTGCCTCTGTCAAAGACCCACAGCATTTTGTTATCTGTTACTCATTAATTTCATGCAAGGGAACTCATATTGATGACTATCTTGTTTACATTGTGATAAATGAACGTTCACTGCCATACTGAGCAGTTGGTTTTTAATGTTTCATGCAGTCTTTTCTCTCAGAGGCCACACTTCTGATTGACTTCCACCATCTTATTGAAGCCCAATAAATAACCTATGACAATTATGGATAGATTTTTGCTTGTGTGGATATACTATATTCTGCAGTTTTAGAGAGGCACAATCATTCATTTGAAAACATAATTGCCATAATTTTCACAATAATATGCATGACAGTTCCAGTAATGAGACATGCATTAGTTAGAGATGCATTCAATATGGGTTTGCACTCCTCACTGTTTATCCAGTCAAAAACTTTCCATGTACCAGAGTGATTTCATTGGATAGATGAATAAACAAAACCCAGTTGATTGATTTGTTTTCATGAAGTGCTGCAAAAAACCCTTCAAGTTTCAAATTGTTTTTCAAAACTAGGTTTGGGGTGGTTCAAAGTAATACATTTTTCAAGTTTACTCTGGAAGTGTCAGTTTGATGGGGTTGAGGTACTGCAACAATTCCCAAAATGTATTGAAGCCAAATTTTGAATGAGCTGTGTGCTATTATAGCTACCAGTGCTGTCTGCTTGTCTGTGTGCGTGAACCTACCTCCTTTGGGGGTGAAAACAGAACAAATAAGCGTTGACACAGGGTGTTAGAAGGAGTGCTTCTTTAGGCATGCATGTTTGTGAGTGCCGTCATGGTGGCTGTGTGACCTTTTGTGCAATCCTCTGTTGGATTGTATTGGTTTTGTTGTACCAGGATATTAACAAATCAATTGTGCATGTTTGAGTCAATATTCATGATCAACTATAAAGAAAAGTATGAGCTTTGAAATCTCGTATTTTTATTGTTGCTCCAGTTAGAAAATGTATGACAGTTATTCCCCATACATGGCTAAGAAGTAGGCTATAAATTGATGTTACTGACAGTATTGTTTTGTGAACAATTCTTTATTTGCAGTATTTTATAGGAATAAGGGAGGAGACTTTAAAACAGACTGGACATTATATATGTATATATATTATAAAATATATTATATATATTTTATATATCTGCAGATGTGCTGCACGCTGTAGATCATTGATTTTTTATCATAGTTGTTACTCACGCTTTGTTCTGCTGAACACGCCCCCTCCCACCCCTCCAGTCTCTCTCCTACAGCTTGTGACCGCTGTTCTAGATTTACTCCAAATTTGCTTAATTGAAGTTAGCCTGCATAGCAAGCTCAAGGTGACACTGTGCAAGTGTGCAAGACCGAGAGTGTGTGAGTGTGTGCACTGAGCACACCATGGTTTTAGTCTATGTATTGACTGCACGGATATTTTTTGCATCCAAAATAATCATACTTCACTGCAATGCTTCATTACACTGAAACAAACACATTATCACCATTCAAGCACATTTAGTGTAATCATTCCACATACAAATCCACACTGAATATATATGTATGTATGTATGTGGATATTTGTGCATGTACCCATGTGTGTGTCTGGATGTACTTATTTACATGTGCTACTATTCCTTCTGTCATCCTTGTGCAAATACTGTAAATGAAAATAAGAATGCTGCAAAAGACAGATGTATCTTTTTTTGTAAAAAAAACAAATAAACCAGAATGATAGTAGTTTAGCTTTTATCAATACATTTCTTTCTGTGTATTTTTATTTGTGTGTTAGGATAAAATAAATCCAGGTTGTAACAAATGTGCCTACTTCTCTGGTTTGGAAACTCTCATGAGTATACAAGGGCACAAAATTCATTTATTTTGGAAAACAAAAGTCAGCTTACAATATTGGAAAACTGTCATCTAATATGGCTGAATCTTCTTGTGGATTAATGCCTACATTTTTAATCTCTGTTTCCCTGCTAGCCCAAATAATGTCTGGGGAACTTTCGATTTGTGTAACTCCCAAAGTCTTTACTGACTAAACCTTGCAATTGATTAACACAAACTCCGTGCTCTGTGTGTCTGTTCAGTGATTTTGCGTGTGTGTGTGTGTGTGTGTGTGTGTGTGTGTGTGTGTGTGTGTGTGGGGAGAACAAAAAATGTCAGAGGAAAAAATGGAGCTGTCGTTGTTTGTGATCTGCAATGTCAAACCATCTAACCATCATCGGAATAATCTGGTTCGATCAAAGCAATTATCAATAACCTCGCTCCTTTCCCTCTGTCCTGGTGGCATGCTGGCCAACTGAATGGCCCTTAGCTATACAGTGCCAAATGAACATGTGCCATATGCCATTGTCCCTGCCTGGGCTGCAGGCTATAGTTTTCCTGTGTGTATTTGAGTGTACACAATGCATAATTTTTAAGTGGAAGACTTTCTAATTGGAAATTATTTTGTCTTTAAAAATATTAACGTGATTGTAAACCTGTGAAGACAAATGATGAACCTTTTATGAAGAGGCACCAACTATAATCTCATATCTTTATCATCCATCTGTGTTTGTGTAATCTAAAGTTGCTCTTTTACGACTTTTAGGGCTGATCACGACAACTGCGAGGAAACTGGACAGAGAACAACAGGCAGAGCACTTCTTAGAGGTACAGACTAACCTGAACAGTGTGGACTGGTTTATAGTATTATTATTTATCTGGCCCTGCCACCTGCCACAGCCCACTATTAACAGAGACTGGGTGGAGGACAACCCTGGCAGTCCCTCAAGGCTCCATAACATGTGATGAATGGCTGTAGTTTTGGGCCCGGGTTTAGGAATTTCTAAATGTAATCATTCATCATTGGTTATCTTCTCTACTCAGGATGGGGATAGGCAGGAGAGGAGTTGCTCTGCCCAGCATTTGATAAGCGCAGAAACTGGGCATACAGATAGCTCTGTGATTACCATTTCTGTTGCTCCTGCTGCTCTGCATGCAGATTAACCTGATAATCACAGATTCTCGACTTCAGAGACACCAACAAACTTCTACTTCCTCAGACTTTTCTTGCAACTTATTAAATGCTGTTGAATCTACAAGCACTTTGCCCTTCTGCAAAATTGAATTAAATAACCCACAGATGAACCACAGTATTGCCGCTTGGTGTTTTGTTTCTGTATTGCCAATTGACTTGTCTAGACTCAATAACTCTTTGTGCCGCTTTGTTCAGCTCTAGAATGTAATAAAAACCCTGCTTATGACAACACACTACAAAATGAAAGCAGCAAAAGTTGTAGAAGGATGCTGGCATCTAACAGCATCGTATACTTGAACAATCACACCTCAAAGGAGTTTAAAATTGGGGGCAGAGAAGTCTTTGTTGTTACATCGTCCTGTCCTGTCCTGAGATTTCAATAGGAAGGCCAGTCCATGCATGCCACCCACTGCTCCGCCTGCCAGTCTTTGCTGCCTGTTTGTAATTAATAGTCTAGTGAGCAGTCAAGCTGGCAGCAGTGGTGTTCACCCTAATCTGATCAAATTGATCAGTTATCAGACCTGTGCCTCTGCCTCCAGGGGATCAATAATACAAAGAGATTTCCCATGAGCTTAGCCCCACGTGGTCCTGCACTCCACAGTGACAGCCACACAGTGGGAGCAAAGATTTAGAATGTTAATTCATGTATGAAAATCCCACACATATGACAAAACATGTTCAGGAGATAATGATGCATCTCTATGACAACCTGATACGTGTTTTTCTTTTTGTATGCATGCTCGTACACTTGTATGTTTTCCTCAGGTAACAGTTGTAGACGGCCCAGTGACCACCCGCCAGTCTACTGTGTGGGTCATAGTTCACATCGAGGATGAGAACGACAACCCACCCACCTTCCCGGAGGTCACCTACCGCATCAGCTTGACCGAACGAGACCGCAACAAACGTGGTGAACAGGTGTACCGTGTTTTTGCTTATGACCGTGACCTTGGAGCCAATGGCAACATTTCCTACAGCATTGTTGATGGTAATGAGGATGAAAAGTTCAGTATTGACCCCAGGACTGCCATGGTGTCATCAAAGAAGATGGTGACAGCGGGAAGCTATGATATCCTCACTGTGAGTTTCATATACCAAGTTTTGTTTTTATAATTGATTTCTTATTAAAGTACTGTTTAGTCTAAACTAGGCTAGTAAAAAGCAGCACTCATTAGCACACACAATAAATAAATCTAGAGTTTGAATTACAGACTACAGATTGTCTTACTATGGATAAGACTGTTACCTCTTCCAGGCACAGTGCTCCACACATGCACTTCCCGAGTGCTGCTTTGCCAATTCCTGTTTCCTGTCTTGTTACAACTAAATTCATAGCCAGTTGGGGTTCCATTAGTTTATAGGGCTCTGCTTTCATGCAGTTGCAAAGTTGGCAGAGGCAAACACAGTCACATTGTTAATTTTTCATTGGGCACAATCCCAGGTATTTGAGCTTGTTGGTTTTTGGTATTTCAGTGGCCAATGAGCTCAAAAGTGCCAAGGTGGGTGGAGTGGCACAGCTGAAGTTGTGTTTATGTACATCAGGTGGCACAGAGCATTTATGATACTGTGGCATGAAATGGCACCCCTTAAACACAAGCACAAATTGCCATTGTTGTGGCTTTACTTGTGTAACAAAGTATCATGCTATGTATTCATCCTGCTCTACCCCTTTTTATATATGTGCTGCAGACAACGTATTTTTCTCATGTGCCTGGTTTACTGATTAGTTAGTCACGCCCATGTGCCCTTTGAGCCTGTGCTCAGTTTTTAAGTGAAAAAGAACTCATGTGTGACATGAGAGTGACACAAACACACCCATTTTCTCTCTTTCAATCTTGTTTCTGTATTCTAAGGGTAACATTGCTCTCTAAGCAAATATTAGTTTAAATAATGTATTTGGTCACAGGCTCAGGTCTTAAATGAGCACCACTTATAACACCATATTTTACAATTACGTCTTATATACTGGGTTCCTTATGCTTGTGTGAGAAGCAGAGCAAGCTATTTGAAGTCAGACATGGGACAGCCATCCCATTAAACTGTAAATGCTGAAATCAATTTTGAGGTTAGCAAAAATATTATTAATGGATGGGAGGTTGTCGCTGAGGTCGGTGTAAGTAAATGTAAGTGCCGTTTCTGAAGATGAGTATAGAGCTCATTCATATAGTTTTGACAATCCTTGACCAGAATTCTAATACACTCTCGATGTTTTCTTGCTCTGAATACATACATACTAACATACTTATCATCTTACAGTGAACCCACTTATTTATTTAGCCTTTGAAATCTTCTGTTTTTCAGTCTGGTTTATCATTGTTTCAGCATTTTGCTTAAATGTTTCCCAAATGCTTGACTCATTGGCTCCTGCATGTGTCAGCTGGATGTCTGCTTTTCTCAATATTGTTCCCTCTCTTAGATAAAAGCGGAGGACAGCGGTGATCCCCCATTATGGTCTACTGTCAAACTCCATGTAGAGTGGATTCGCAAACCTGTCCCCTCACCTGTACCCCTACTATTCACCCAGAGGTACTACAATTTCTCTATTTCGGAGACAGCTGCTGTATCTCAGCCGGTGGGAGTAGTCGCTGTCAGCCAGTCGAGCACACCTGTCTGGTTCAATATCATTGGTAAGCAAATGAATGTGCGATGCTAAACTAACAGACCAGAAAATAATCAATATTCAAAATTTTCTTGTGCTGTCAAGTTAATTCAAATACATTCGTTCAGGGTTTACAGCCAGGCCACACTATCAACAACGAACTAAATGATTCTTGACGTTTGTCATATTTAAATTGATTATAATTTATATATTAATAAAGGAAATGTGGTTTTATTCCAGAAGCCATCCAATTTATGAACACTGGTCAGTTTACCTCTAATTGCCCCTTGAGGGATGATCAAGGGTTTTAAATTGAATATCCATATGCATGGTGGAGTATCATGATAAGGCTTTTGAAAGATGTTATTGGCTTTTTGGTTCAGACTTGTCCTGGATGAGCCAGAGCCAACACACTGGAAGTGATGCAATTTACCCCATGCAATGCAAAAGTCTGCAAACACTATATTTTTCTTGATTCAAATTGCAGGTTTCCTTAGAGACCTCCATTACAACTTTGCTGTAACTTGCACATATTTCAGTTGATCTCTATTACCTCTCTCTGCTGATGAGGCTGACAGTTTTTGGAAAGTTATCTGTGGTGGATATTTCTTGGTGTTAAAATCAAAAGGCCACTGAGTAGTTGAGTCTCTGTAGTTGAGATTAATTGTACACAGGCATAATTGAATTATATATATATATATATATATATATATATATATATATATATATATATATATATATATATATATATATATATATATGTGTATACAACATTTGTTTATAGTTTATTTTTGCCAAAAGCATGCTGGAAAACAAAGGAAAATAAATAATGTATTTTGTTGCTGCTCTGGCTTTGGTGGAAACAATGAATCTTCTCAGGAGCATACTGGTTCTATACCGGTCTGCCTGATAAATACAGAGGAGCACTATATTGCCCTTTGATTCAAATCTTTCAAAGAATAATCAGTAAATAGTCATTGTTTATTAAAAAAAAATATATTTGTAGAGACCCAGTTTCCTTACTAGGATGTTAATATGTATGTTAATATGTAAATGATTTGATAATTTGTTGATTAGTTTATTATTCTGTTTTTATTCACACTCATCAAAGATATAGAAAATGTGATGTTTTTTTCCTGTTCCTCTCTTACTGATATCAGAGTAATTGTGCAGGAAAGGCTCATTAATATTTTACTTTTTTTCTTTTCAAAAAGTAAAAGCATGGTGATTATCTTTTCACTCAAACTGAGAGAGCTGGACTTGAATATCATCCCTGAATTAATCACAATTCCCATACTGTGCTGAAGTATTCTTATGAAAAAGTCCACTCACATTACTTAATAACAGTTGGCTTTGCAGAGTGATGTGGATGATGCAGACCTTTGATCACAAAAATATCCTTGACTCCCTAAATATTCATAATCTCTTTTTTGTTTCTTAATTTCTCTTTCTCTTACCGTTAAGGTGGAAGGCTCGCCAGAGAAACGTTTTACATTCCTCAGAATGCATGTGGAAGAAACTGCTCACTTGACACAGGTATGGTCAAACTTAATTTTGCAACACAACTTCCTGAAATGCCCCAGGTCTGGAGAAATTCAGAACATTCAGAAATATAGCAAACAGTACTAGGACCTTGTTTAGCCAAAGACCATATAGATTGATCAGAGTTTGAAAAAAAAGCACTCCACACAAACAGCACTGGTTTGTTATGTCTGCCCAGGCAGGACGAGTTCATTAGTTCAGCTACTATGCTGCTACTTTGGAGAGTAAATGGGAAGGGGGTCTAATTGTAGTGTTTCTACCTCAGAGAGACTTCACAAAATGGAAATCTATTTGAAATAATACCAGAGTATGTTGTGATGTTAAGGCCCTTCAAAACGAGTCCACCTGATGATATTTCTGCTGTTACAGACAAACCCAACACATTTTGTTACAATAAGGTGAAAAAAGTATTCCACTCTGTTTCACTGATATTATTGCAAACGTTCTCTCACTTCTCCCAGAGATTAATTTCAGTATGTCTGTATTATGTGCAGTGTGATGTTCATGTGTGTTATAGCCTTTAAATGGGCTCTTGTGCTGGTGGAATATGTCATACAAACAATACAGAGACCCACTCAAAAGAATTACTCGCTTATCTGCTGACAGCAATTAGGCTGATATTATATTAATATTATATTTATTAATATATTATACTATTATTCAAGATGAAAACTAGGTGAGTTATGTCCATACATGTTTCAAAACTAAGCCACAATGTATTGACTACTACTGTACAATTTATTTTGCAGACATAGTGTACATATATATACAGTATAACTACCTGTTCAGCTGTACCAAAAATACTAAAACTAACTCTGAAGACTCCCTAGAGGCACCTCTAACATACAGGAATGAAACAGGATACTTCTCTTTATTTAGAGACTACAGACTGTGATTTCTGTTTTTCTTAATGCTGTGAAATTGTAGTGTAAGATTGACCAACTTCTCAACCTGGAAAAAAAGTGAATCCCTGTGGTTTGCTATGACTCAACACGCATCAGTTGTTCTGTGAAAAATGGCCAATCAGTATTCATATGCTGAGGAGAGCTCAAGCCCCCAGATATCTCGGGAGAGAAGCCGGAGTGAGACGAAGGATGGTACTGAATACCTAACACGTATCAATCCTCTCCCTCGCTCTAATCAAACATTAAGCCTCTAAACTGTACACTCACCGCCCGTGGAAAAGACCCGGCTGCAGTTTTTTGATCCCTGAGATGGGTTGTGTTTTGGAGCGATAAGAGAGATGTTTGTGTGGCTGTTAACAGCTCTCTGGCTACCAAGTGGCTTCGGTGTTACATTGCATTGCGTTTCAGTTCATTTTATTTCACAGACCCTCCAGCTCCAGATGCAGGCACCTGGCCAAGACAATTACATAGTAATAACTTAGAGCATCTGAGTTTAGCACGCAACGTGAATAATAAATGACTGAATCTTTGTGTGAGCTGTGCGTGTGTGTGTGTTTGTGTGTGATTCCAGGAAGCTTTGACATGCAGTTTGACCTTCAAGTGGGGGTGGGAACTCTAGTTGTGGCCAAGCCCCTGGATGCAGAGGTGCAATCTGTGTACAACATGACTATACAGGTGACAGATGGGACCAACTTTGCCACAGCACAGGTACACACACTTGTGATTTGTTATGCACTGGCACTGTCTCTTACACACTTCAGAACCAAATCAAATTATTGTCACCTCTTCCTGGGGGAGCTGTTTACTCTCAGCTTTCCTCCTTCCTACGCTTGCACTACCTTTTACTGAAATTATCTCTCGCTGACTGTGAAATGTGCTTTTTGTTGCTCTGTTTGAGATTTCCTGGGCACCTGCTGTCTTGGCTGGCCTACTAGGTCTGCCTTGTAAGGAAAATCCTTGATATCAGTGGATTAATAGGATTAGCCTGTGCAAATAAAGGTCCCTCTTTGAAAACACCTGGTCCGGCTTGAAAAAAATACCACAACTATTGCCTTGAGTACAGAGATTTAGTGTAAATACTCCTGGTACTGTATCTCCACCATGCAAATGAAAAATGCAAGATGTAACAATACTCTATAACTGTATCAAACATTTTCACTCACCAAAGTTACATCTACACCAGGGCTCTCATTTTTAAGGATAATATCCTCAATCTGTATCTACCTCAATTACTTTTTAAACTCTCTCTCTCTGTCTCTCAGGTTTTCATCCGAATACAAGACAGCAACGACAACCCCCCGGTCTTCTCACAACCAGCCTATGATGTCAGTGTCTCAGAGGACATACCAGTTGACATGGAGCTACTGCGAGTTAGAGCATCGGACATGGACGAGCGAGCCCGTTTGAGCTTCTCCATCTATGGCAGTGTAGACCCAGTCAGTATGAGACTGTTCAGGGTCAATCCCGGTACGGGGGTTGTCTACACCGCAGACAGATTGGACTACGAGGCCAGAACACAACACATCCTCACTATTATGGTGAGAAGGGACATATGGAAGAAATATATGAATGTGTTTCTGTGTGTGCTTGGTCAGCTGTTGCCATAAATCTGTGTGTGTGTGTGTGTGTGTGTGTGTGTGTGTGTGTGTACCTGTTCTGTCTTCCAAATGATGCTCCTCTATGCATCTGTGCCTGACTTACTTGATTTTAGCTGATTTTGTTCATTAATCGCCTCCTACAACGCTATACATATTCATCTCTCATTTCACTCTAGGTCAAGGATCAGGAGTTTCCATTTAATCGTGACCTGGCTCGTATCCTGGTGGCGGTGGAGGACTCCAATGATAACATCCCCTACTTCACCAGCACCGTATATGATGCTGTGGCCTATGAGTCCTCTCCCGTATACACTTCTGTACTACAAGTTACAGCCTTAGACAAAGACAATGGGATTAACGGGAAACTCACTTATACTATAGAAGCAGGTGTGATTTCTATCTGATCGTTATGTCTGTCTTTTGTTCTATTTTGAAGAGTGGTTAAAACTGTGATTGGATTTTTAATGCTTTGTCTTAGTAGAACAAATTGCGATTAAAATTCTGTTTTTAGTATTTACTAGTAATGCTGTCTGTAACCTTTCTGCTACTTTCAGGGAACACTGGTGGTGTGTTTGGCATTGATAATGCCACAGGCCTTATTTTCATTGCCAGGAACCTGGACCTCACCTCTGTGGGCTTTTACACCCTCACTGTGCGTGTCACAGACAGTGGATTTCCTCCATTATTGGCCACAGCTTCAGCTCGCATCTCCTTGATACTCTCCGACTTCTCCCAACCCAAATTCTCTCAGAATGAGTACCAGGCTGAGGTAAAGAGAGAGATGGCTGACTACAAGGATGGTTGCATGGGGGAGAGGTGTAGGAAGGGAGAGATAGATGGAATTAAGAGAAAGGCTGGAAGATGGTAGGGAGGGATGGATGGTAAATCTCTAGACAAATATACGGTCGGTAAATATTAAATTGTGCACATAACTCACCAAAGTGCTTAAATTGTTATCACCAATTTGTTTGTATTTACAGATAATGGAGAACAGCACTATTGGAACATATGTCACAACCGTTAGCGCCCTCAGCCGCTCAGCACTCATTTATGATATAACCAGGGGCAACAATGAGCACTGCTTCTTTATCAACCATCACACTGGTGTAATCAGCACACGCAGACTACTTGACTTTGAGGTTTGTTAATGCCTGTGTTTGAACTAGAAGATGTATACATTTATCAGCCAATTATCAGTGTTGACATCATCGTTTTAGAAGGAGTGCACATGGAATTTAATAATGCCACTTTTAGTTATTGCATTTCTTTGTTTTGGCAGCAAACAGCATCCTACTTTCTGGTGGTGCATGCACTGAGCATGGCAGGAGTGGAGGCCAGCACCACTGTCATTGTCCAGGTGGGGGACGTCAATGATAGCCCACCAGTCTTCCAACAAATCAGGTATCAGTGTTGGTCAAAAGATAAGAGCTTTTACACTGACGCGCTCCTCTGCTGTTTGCTGAGCCGTGTTGAGTCTTGACAACATCATTGTCTTGAGTGATTTAAGTATAGCTTTCCTCTTTTACAGCAGTGTCCTCTTTTCACCTCAACAGGTATGTGGGCGCAATCAGTGAGGCTGCTCCAGTCAACAGTGTGGTCGTGGGAGAGGATGGTAACCCTTTGGTCATTCAGGCGACTGATAAGGACCGCAATCACAACGCCCTGTTGCTGTTCCAGATTATAGATGATACCGCTCGTATGTTTTTCAGCGTGGACTCGGGGACTGGATCGATTCGGTAGGTGACATGTAGAAACCCCACCAGGTTTAGCACTATTGGGGATACAGGTCACCTGCTTATAAACTGCTATATCTCATAATTTCTGATTATGTGAATTTTAAATTTTAGAACGATTGCCAGTCTGGACTATGAGACCTTCCCCGAGTTCCTTTTCCGGGTCAATGTTAGAGACAGTGGTCAGCCTCCTCGGAGTGCTGACAGTCCTGCAGAGGTAGTTATAAGGGTAAGTAAATCAACTTTCACTGCCTCATAAACAATTCTTGACTCACTTTGATCCATGTATTTCATTTGTGGACATTAGTTTCATTGTGTATATGCTGTCTTAGGTGATCAACATCAATGATTCACCTCCAAAGTTGTCACAAGACACCTACGAGACAGTACTCCTCCTGCCAACCTACATGGGAGTCGAGGTCCTCAGGGTTGAGGCTTTTGACCCCGATGTGACTTCTGACCTCACCCTGAACCCTGGCAAGTCCATCACCCCTCAGCTAGTTTACTCTCTGGTTGACAGCAATGTGGAGTGCTTCTCTGTAGAGCGCTATACCGGAGTTGTGACTGTCATCAATCAGAACCTCAGTAAAGACCGTTACCGCTTTAATGTGAAGGTAAGTGATTGGCCACAAGTTTTAAGTGGACATGAAACAGTAGTACAATTTGTATGTATCCTGTCTCTAGCTTAGATAAACAGCATGCAGTTGGCTTTGACTGTCTTACATTATAATGATTTCCACAGGGAGGTCAAAGCACAGGGTCAGCTGCAGAAATGCCCATTCTGTAGTAATTCAGTATCCTGACGTAGAATACTTCGGCTAGTTGATGCAGGGTTGTTTTGTTACTTTTGCTGCGAAAGAAATGCATGCACAGTCTTATTGAATACCTATTAAAACCACAGCATTACATTCTCTGCCTTGGCCTAATGTGAGAATGCTTTCCCACTCAGCGCTGAGGGCCCAACAAGGCTCTCTTACCCTTCAGTATTTGTTTGTTTTTAAGGTATGGGATGGCCGTTTCTCCAGCATGGCGATGGTCACAGTGCTTGTCCGAGAAGCTCTTGACAGTGGCCTTCTCTTCACCTTCCCGGTCTACTCCGCCTCTATCCCAGAGAACAAACCCAATGTCACTATAGTGACTGTTGTCAACACAGTCGGCCACCGTCTCAATGAACCGCTCAAGTACACTCTGCTGAACCCCAGTGGACGCTTCACAATCCGGCCGACCTGCGGGGTGGTGCTCACCACTGGTGTGCCTTTTGACCGAGAGGAGAAGGAGAGTTACGAGCTGGTGGTGGAGGTCAGCAGGGAAGACGAGATACTGAGGGTGGCCAGGGTGACTGTACAAGTTCAGGTGGGTGTCTCTTTTTTAACTTTCTTTACACTGACCCCAATGGATTTTCTTAAGATAACCTTTAATTCTGTAGGTGGAGGATGTGAACGACAATGCTCCAGAGTTTGTGAATCTCCCTTACTACGCTGCAGTGCAGGTGGAAGCAGAGCCAGGATCTGCTATTTTCAGGGTCTCAGCTATCGACAAAGACTACGGTCTGAATGGGGAAGTGACCTACAGCCTTAAGGAGCAGCACAGAAACATTCAGGTGATTTGACAAGTTTCTGCTCTTAAAACGTTTTCTTACTTTTATATGGGGGGCTATTAATTTGAAAATCTATGGTTTTGTACATTTGTATGCTCCCTATGTTATAAGTATTTATATATTCTATGCAGGTGAACCCTGTGACAGGAGAGCTGACCTTAAAGAGGGCCTTTGAGGCAGACTTATCCAACGCAGAGTACAAGGTGGTCCTTGTGGCCACTGATGGTGGCTTCCCCTCTCTGTCTAGTGAGGTGGAGTTGCCTGTTACTGTAGTAAATAAAGCCATGCCGGTGTTTGACAAGCCTTTCTATGGTGTCACCGTCAGAGAAGATGTGCCCGTCTCCACCTCTGTCCTGTGTATCAATGCCACCAGTCCTGAAGGCCAGAGTGTCATCTTCACCATCACTGATGGAGACCCTTCCCTCCAGTTTGACATTGGCTTTGACACAGGAATCATCAGTGTGATTTACCAGTTAGACTACGAGACCACGCAATACTACCGGTTAACAGTGAAGGCTACAGATATACTGACTGGGGCAAAGTCTGAGGTCGATGTAGACATTGTCGTCCAGGATGTGAATGATAACCCGCCACTGTTTCAGAACACCTCATACTCCTCTGTGCTTGCAGAGAACTCCATGATCGGAACGACCGTGCTACAGGTGTGTGTCTTTGTTTATTGAGTAAGTCCAGTGTGTGTTCTTACTCAATACTTGTTTACACTTTAAGACTCACTTCAGCAGTACTGTGGATGAATATTAGATGCCAAATCATTTATTCATGAGAAGATAGTGTGATATTTCCCTAGAAATTTCCCAGTGGAAGCTCTTGACCTTTAGCGGATAATAGACCAGCGCTGTTGTTGCACTGAGGAACATGTTTGCACAAGACAATTCTAAGACATCCGAATTATTGAAATAATTGGTTTCTGTAACAATGTTGTAGAGGTTTTAAGTCATCAAAATAATTTTATGATCTTATTTGAATATATTTTTGAATTCATCAAGAATCAAGAAGGCAATCTAAGAATATTGGATCACATGAATGTTTATCATGCCTTAAAGTACACTTGGGCTTGCTGAGTGGTGTCCCAATATTGTTCACTACATAGGTCATGCATTGTAAATGCATATTGTGTGCCTCTGGCTTATCATCACTCAATAGCACTGATTATGTCTTTGCCTTGAACTCACCATATACAATGTTTAGTACCGTCATGAGCTTTTTGTTTGTGATAAAGGGAGTAAAATTATTTATGAAAGCAATTTTATGTTGTTACAGCAATTTAAAACAGTTGATCAAACCAACAGTACAAGTGTTTTGCATCTTCTACCTCAACATCAATATCACACAATTGAAATTCTTTTCACTCAATCATGTTTTTTCTAACCTGACAATGGTTGAGCGTACAGTATAAATGTCTGCTTTTGTTTTCAACGCACTTGTACAAAATGATATTGGCTTATGCTCAAAACTGTTTTGCTGTGGTTTTAGATGCAGTATCTCAATGAAAAACATTTGGCCTCAGTGTACATGGTACAGTAGCTATAGAGTATGCCAGGGTAAACAAATCAGACCATATCTTGAATAATGCATAAGGCAGCGCAAAGTTTAATGTTACTCTACCTGTAGGTGTTTGCCCAGGACCAAGATTCGGAGAAGAACGCCGTGGTGAGTTACCAGATCCTATCTGACATTTACAACAGCACCGACTTCTTCCACATTGACAGTAACAGCGGATTGATATTCATGGCACGCCTGCTCGACTATGAGCTCATCCAACGCTACAACTTCATTGTCAGAGCGTTGGACAGTGGAGACCCTGCCCTCAGCAGTGATGTTAGTGTCACTGTGACTGTTACTGACACAAACGACAACCCACCTAATTTCAGCCAAGCGCTGTATGAGGCCTTTGTCAGCGAGCTGGCTCCCCCAGGGCACTTTGTGACTTGTGTCCAGGCGTCGGATGCTGACATCTGTGATGCTCAGAGGCTGAGGTAAAAGATGTTTTATAAAGTTGTTCAGTTCATTATGTTTAGAAAAGCACATTTCTTATAGGTAATCTTGTTTTTGTGTTTCGGTCAGAGTTATTTTCACTCCATCCGTTATTTGTCTTTTTTTCACAATCACAAGCAACAAAAGATACATTGTGTTTCCAGCATCTTCTGAGCAAAATAACTCTGTACAACGTAAATACCATTGTGCTTGGTTTTTTTTAATTTGCTTTCAGATACAGTATTCTCTCTGGGAATGAGAAAATGACTTTTATGATGGAGCCAGATACAGGGGTGCTCAGTCTGTCTAACAAGAGGAGACAAGGCATGAAACACTCGTATCAACTCAATGTGTCTGTGTCAGATGGAGTCTTCACCAACAATGCTCAGGTGAGACAACTTACAATTTAGTTCTATCAACTGATTTGCTCTTTTTTAACCTTTGCAGTGTTCATGCGCAGAAAGCTGAGGGCAACCCCTCGCTTCAAATCTATTGCAAACATTCACAGCTGTCCAGTACGATTGCAGTTTTCTACCCCTGGCTGCTGAGCAGCTCTGCAGTTGGAGGTTAATGTGTGTTTCTGTCATATCAGATTTACTGTGAGGATGAGCTGCCAACTGGGAAAAAAATGTTCACATCTGTCTCGCAGTGGTAATTACAAGTGGGACTATCTCTGATAGTCTACATCAAATGTTGAAGTGATAACATGTCACCCAATTCTTTTGGTTTTTCATGTTCTTCTGACATGATGTAAACACTACGTACCTCCACTGTAGTTTTTGCAGTTGCTGAGTGTTTGCAGCTCCATCAATCGCCATTTGATCACAAGCCTAATGCTCTTACTGCTGGTGTGCATGCCATGTTGATGTGATCGTGTTTGACAAATCAGCCAGTGATGATTAATGTCATGGCATCAGCAAGATGTCAGCAGACATGAGGATGAAGATGATGATGATGATGATGATGATGATGATGATGAAGATGATGAAGAAGATGATGATGATGATGATGGGAGAGGATTATAATGATGATGGTGACCCCCAGGTGATTGTACGTGTCCTGGGAGCTAACCGGTACAGCCCAGTGTTCAGCCAGAGGTTCTACCTGGCTGAAGTCCAAGAAAATGCCCCTCCAGGGTCAAAGGTCATTCAAGTAAGTTTGCCTTAGTAATATATCCATCAACACTTTAATAGGAAACATCCTTCATGGATGATGTTGTAGAACCTTGCAATGGCCAATCTGACATTATTTTCTGCATCTCTTTATGGACCTGCAGGTTCGTGCTACAGATGAGGACTCCGGACTGTTTGGCCAGATCAGCTACTCCTTCATCAATGACCTAGGGAAAACTCAGTTCACCATTGATGCAGATGGATTCATATCCACTGTTCAGAAATTAGATAGAGAAAATCCTCTTAACAAGGACATGGTGCTGACCATTATGGCACTGGATGGTGGAGGTACTGTATTATTTCAACACTGACCAGACTGACAAAATCTTCAAATCAGACAATATAAAAAAAAATAAAAAATACCAAAAAGTCTTACCTCTAAATCTCGCAGGCCAAGCATGTAGCTAACATTAATGCATGGGTGGTCACTGTTCTTGGTAAATGCACTGTAGGTGCTGCCTGTAAGATCATAGCTTTTGTATAATAAGATCCCACAATGAGAATGAATGAATATTTAAGCATATTCACATTACAGATGCATTCAATTTTATCATTCAGAACTGATTTACAGTGAATTAAACAGTATAATAAGGCAAATTATGTCTGTATTAAAACTACATACATTTAATAAAAAATATGCAGACATTTATGTTCTGTTTTTTTCCCCAGGCCGTGCATCGTTTTGCACAGTTCGAGTGGTTCTTTCTGATGAGAATGACAACGCCCCCCGCTTCAGAGCTGTGGAGTACCGTATGAGCATTAAAGCAAATGTTGCCAAAGGTTCCCTAGTGACACAGATCCAAGCCACTGACTCTGATGCTGGGTCTAATGGGAGGGTCACCTACTCCCTTTACAGTGAGGCACGCCTTTCACTGGTTGATGTGCTGGAGGTCAGTACATTTGCTCTTTAATTTTATACTTTATACTGCTGTACTTTATAAAAACATATTTGCACTATATAGCTTTACAGTATGCTTATTTTTAATAGAGTTGCACACATCTGCTCAGTTCCCTCAAGAAATCTCAAACAAATGTATTTAATGAGAGTAAACCATGTTAAAACTCACAATTTAAGAGATGTTCCCAGCTGACACCAGCCCCCCATTCCATTGGATTAACATCCATCTGTAACTGTAATTATTCATTTTTACAATCAAATCAAAATTACGTTACATTAAGACTGATGCCACATTCAAGTTAGGCTGTTCTAAAGGGAGACAACGTTTTGAACCACGAGCAAATATCAACTATGAATGTAAATGACACAAAAAGCTGTAGTATAAAAGGCTAATATAATATGAATGAATGAAAAAAGTAGTAGTAGTAGCATATACATATGAGATACCAAGATTAAGCTCAAATAACATTGTTTACCATGCTCTGATTTGTGGAATTAAAATGGACAAATAAAATTCATCAAATAAAATCATTTCAATCAAAGAGCAAATAAAGAAAGCTCTATTACTGGAATTATTGTTTCAGGAGTTGATTTAAATGGCATTGTGATTTTGCTGGTGCCTAGGTGGAGCCAGACAGTGGTTGGATGATGACTAAAAGCACTGTCAACCACCTCCAGGGGACTGTGCTTTCCTTCTTTGTCAAAGCCACGGACGGCGGTTATCCGGCCAAACACTCGCTAGTGTCGGCCTTCATCCATGTTGTGCCACCAGATGCATTTGTTCCCTCCTTCAGTCAGCCTCAGTACTCCTTCACTATCCCAGAGGACACAGCAGTAGGAACAGCCTTGGGGTCTGTGTACATGGTCCCCGGACAGACGGGGTTCTTCACAACAGTCGGAGGAGAGACGCTAGACAGCAACCAGGGAGGGACCTTCCTGGTGGAGAGGGAAACAGGTCTGATCCGTCTGATCAAGCCGCTGGACTATGAACATATCAGCATCTTCTGCTTTAAGGTTGCGGCTACAACAAGAAGAGACCTGATCGAATCTGTCTCCACTGTGGACCTGGAGGTTAAGGTTGGTGATACAGTTCAACATAGAGCCTGTTGAGAGTATTTTGTTTTCCATTTTTTTCATTTTTATTTGAATTGAATTGAATCTGATTTGTTTCGGCCTCTGAGTGCAATAAAGTATCATGCAATGAAACTACCAAAGAGTGTAACAAAGTGCTCAAAAAGCCAGAAAATAATATATGTGTGTCAAAACAGGCATTGCAGGTAGTCAAAAACTAAATGTATTTATTTTTTTCCAAAACAGAAGAGCAAGTACAATCTCAAAGTAAAGTGCAAGTGTAAATGCTTACAATTTCAATGAATAGATGGACTTATTTGTTGAAGATAATTCAAAATGTGAAGTACAATTTGGAAATTATACAAACATAATGTAACGAAGAAAATTAATGCAATTTAAATTCCAAATTCATTCGAAAAATTCAGAGAATGATTGAATTGTTGTTGCATTATTTGTCAGTATACAAAATATAATTCAGACTTTGTTGGGCTAATGTGTCATTTTTCAGGTCCTAGATGTGAATGACAACAAGCCAGTGTTTGAGACTAACACCTATGTAGCCACAGTGATGGAGGGGATGCCAGTAGGGACAAGAGTGATCCAAGTGCGTGCACTTGATCCAGACTTTGGCTCAAATGGACAGGTGTGTGAGCGCCAAGTTTGTTATTTTGTTGTTTTTGTGTTTTGCTCTTCAGTTCGGAGTGTTGCAGATGCTTAAAAAAAAACACTGCATGGATTTTTTTAAATTGCAGGTAACCTACAGCCTTGGACCTCTGCTCAACTACAACTTGGACTTGACAAAAGACGCTCGCTCTTTCAGCAGCCCCATCACTACGGGTTCTGTCTTTGCTATTGACAGTAAAACAGGCTGGATCACCACAGTGGGGCAGATGGACCATGAGGCCTGCTCCAGCTACAGCTTTGAAGTAGTGGCCTCTGATCGGGGGGAGTTACAGTCTCTCTCCTCCACCACAGTGGTAACCATCACTGTGTCAGACGTTAACGACAACCCGCCGCGGTTTGAGAGGGAGCTGTACAGGGGTGCAGTAAAGGAGAGTGATCCCCTCGGTGAGGTGGTAGCTGCTCTAAAAACCAAAGATCGAGATGGCACAGATCAGAACCGTCTCGTCAACTTTTACATAACTGGTGAGGAAATTAAGTAGAATACTAACATAATGTAGTTCAACACATTCTGCTGCAGTAATGCCTCATTCAGTGAAATGAGCTTGTGTTGTACAGTATGACAATTTTTCTTTGGCCTAATGGGATTGCTATTATTAAAGGTCAAATTTAAATAATTTATTTCAACTTTAATGTCACAAACAACTAACCTTTTATTTTTTTGTATTTACTTTGTATTTTAATATTACAAGGTATGCATTACACAACATAACATTTCAAGCAAGGCAGAGAAACGCTGTATATTTGCATTTTTCTTTCTCAATATAGGTGAAAGAAAAATGCTAAAACTCTTACCTTGACACTAAGCTTAATGTTTTCCATTCACATAACATGTCTGATAATAACCAAGGATGATATATTTTGGCCTCATGCTCTGGCATTTAAAAATACTGATTGGCCTAATGGAAGCGTCAAATTAGGCCATAGCTGCTACACCACCGGCCTGGTAATGATAGATGTTTATTGATTATGCCAAAGGGTACCTGCATTATTTGTGTATGTGTCCGTGCGTGCGTGTGTGTGGGTGTGTGGGTGTTGGTGTGGGTGGGGAGCTGATGCTTATTCATCTTGTGAATGAATGAGATTTCCAGTTTGTTCACAAGTCTGTTAGAATGCATTTTCTCCTCTTTCTTTGCTGTGAGGTGTCAGCGTTTTAATCCTTATCTGTATAATCTCCAGGTGGAAACCCGCGGGGCGTGTTCGGTCTGGCTCTTGTGCAGGGAGAGTGGAAGGTTTACGTGAGTGGTCTGCTGGACCGTGAGCAGCAGGACTGGTATCTGCTCAACATCACAGCCAGCGATGGCCTATATGTCGCTCGCACTGCAGTGGAAGTTACTGTCATGGATGCCAACGACAACAGTCCCATCTGCAACCAGGTCAGGGATACAAATGGAGATGGGGGAAATAAAAATATGCAAAGCAAACTAACAAACATAGAACAGACTGTGGATTGTAGGACGGTGAAGTATTATTTTGCTTTTTAGGGATTCATGGTAGACTAACCACATTCCTATTAGTGTTTTGTCTAAAAATAGAAATAAAACATCCATTTTTAATACATCACGATAATACAGTTAATGTATAGTAAATATTAGTGAAACAAATTGACAAATGACATGAATCAGTGGTAAAAAACAATCAACTTTAGCTCAGTGTGGTAATTTCTACCTTGCAACTTTAAGACTCATCCAAAAAAGATTGTTAATGTGCTGCCAATCTCTATTCTATTCTAAAATAGGAAACTCACTGTAAAAAGGGAAGCTAATTGGGCTGTGCAGTCTTCTGGGAATATCCCTTTTCATTTATAGTATTTTGCTATTTCACATAATTTGTTGAGAAATGTTCCTTTTCCCTCTAAACTTTTACTTATTCTCTTTGAAATCATTCCTCCCTGTCTCCCTGTTCTCTTCCTATATTATTTCTGTTCTTAGACAAGGCAGGCCTGTGCACAGTGTTAGGTATGGTTGATGCAGTATGGCAAATATTAGTGATAATTATAGTGGTAATTATAGTGGTAATCATAGTAGTAGTAGTAGTAGTAGTAGCAATACTGTAGTAGTTTTAATAGTTCTAGGACTATCCATGTCACGTATGCTAATTTTAGGCATTGTTATCAGCAATTGCAGTGGTTATTGTTTGATAACCATTTTTTGAATAGTTTTAGGGATGCAACTAAAAATTATTGATTATTTTCATCATCAATTAATCTGCCAGTTATTTTTTTACTTGATTGATTATCCATCATAATAGTTGCAGATGACTTTTCTGTCGATCAACTAATCAGTTAATCAACTAATTATTTCTTTCCAATTACTCTTAATATGATTAAGTCAATCACAGGATAGTCTCGCTTTGCCAGACCCTCCTCCAAAGTGCGCTGAAGGAGGGTCTGACTAGTCCACACAGCATTCGGGAATGGGAGCAAAACGTGCTCTGGTTTAATGGCATTTCTTTAAACCAATAAGAATCGTCATGAGCTGTGCTAAACTCCGCACAGAGCCGCTGCAAAATAGTCGTGCGGGAGAAAACTCAGATTGGACAGATCCACCGAATTTAAAATTCCAACACAAAGAAAGCCGAAGGAAACAGAAAATACATGCATCCAGCGGAATTTCCTACAGCACTGGAGCCATCCCGGAAGTGGAATGCGAAGGATATAGACTAATCACAGGATAACCCTTAATTACCGAGCAAAAGCAGCAGGGTGGAATATACTGCAGTAGTTTTCCCATTGTGCTGGTCTGTGTTTGGTGAAATAGTGAGGTCACAAAGTTCATTTCTAGAGGCAGTCAATGGCAGGAGTAAAGGCAAGGTTAGAAAAGGGCACTTAAAGCTGTTGTGCTCATTCTAACACCAGGGATAATGACTGCAGCGCCCAACAGTTTAATGTGTTTTTTGATGTGTTGGACAGATGTTGTTGTTGTTGTTGTTGTTGTTGTTGTTGTTTTTCAGACAGTGTAGTTTCACTTTGTGCTTGTATATCCGGGGTGTGTGTGTGTGTGTGTGTGTGTGTGTGTGTGTGTGTGTGTGTGTTGTGCCAGGCGGTGTATAGTGCCTCTTTTCCTGAGGACATTCCTACTAACAAGGGCATTCTGACAGTGGGCGCAACAGATGCTGACTCAGGCTCCAGCGCTGAGATCCAATATTCACTGTTTGGTATCGGGGTTGAAGATTTCTACATGGATGCAAACACTGGTAAATTCAATTTTTATTTTCATTTAGGTTTTTGTATGATCAAAACTATATATACATCACAGATTAAACGTCCTTTCTACAGCTTTATACACCTCTCCATTTGTGTCCTAAGGAGAGCTGCGTACCGCCACGGTCATGGACCGAGAAATGACGCCCACCTACAAACTCATTGCCCAGGCAACTGATGGAGGAGGGCTTTTCTGCCGCTCTGACATTTCTCTTAAAGTGTTGGATGTGAATGACAATGCCCCCGCTTTCTCCTCTAGCCATTATCTGGCTAATGTGTATGAGAATGCTGCCCCCAAGGCTTTGCTTACCCGGCTGCAAGCCAGTGATCCTGATGAAGGTAAGCTTATATGATGTTATAAGCTGGATGTGTAACATGTCAAGTGAGGATGATAATGAGCATAGAAAGTTTCCTACTTAAACTAAATGCAGGTTCAAGCCAATATGTCACTGAGCATTCAAACTGCTGACTTGTCCATAAGAAACATTCTTAATTATGAGGAAAGGAGACACATTATCACACACAATGTACAAAATTAATAATAAAACAAAGATTACCAAGAACAGGAAGAATAACATTTTTACATGGATAATAAGTCTTGGTTGTGCATGAATTTGTCTTCTATTGTCTTCAGGTTTTAACCGTACAGTAGTCTATTCTCTGGTGGATTCAGTCAACGGATTATTTTCCATTGACCCGATATCTGGAATGGTCATTTTGGAGAAATCTCTGGATAGAGAGAGCCGTGACTCTTATCGTGTCCGTGTCCAGGCCACTGACCAAGATGGACAACAGGGGGCGCTGTCCTCACAGGTTGGTGATCCATCTGACACATATTCAATCTCAGTATTTTTGCCATGCTATCCAGTATCCACTAAACCTAACTGCAGGGAGTATTATTCCAAAAGATATTTGTGATCCCTCTAAAAAATGGCATTTATTCTGAAAAAATTACTTTCTGAAAAAAAAATTGAAATTCACAACAGCCTCTAACATTTATATTTTAGCTGATATAAGCATGGCAATTAAGATGATTCAGAGTAATTAACACAGCTTCTGAGTAATTTACACAAATAGATATGATTTTGTAGTTAAACCATTTACCACAATAATGCAATTTGAATTGATACCCTACATATTAAGTGGTGCATTAGCCAGCCATGGATACATCCATCTCGTGATGTGCAATCTGTATTTCTGTCCATACACACAAAAAAAGCAAATAAATAAAAACTGTTTACTGAAGACATCAGATAAAGAACCTTGTAGATTTAATCAAGATAAAGCGTTATGAAATTATGCATTAGGTGGGATAGGAAAGACGGGAAAGGTGACAGTTGCAGACACAGAGGCAGTGCAGAAAAGAGGAGGAAAAGAAGTGAAACAGTGTTAGCTCTCTCACACTCACTATGCTTTACTTCTCTTCGGTCGTTAGACAACCAGAACAAGCCATAACTGAAAATAAACCCCATGCAAAAGTGAGGTCATGTGTGGCTGTTTTTGATTATATTGTAGCAGGTATCATTACCACTGCTAATACAAGTGGCAGTAGTTAGCTGTAATAGCAGCAATAGCAGGGGTAGTATAGTAGTAAGAGTAATAGTAGTATAGTAATGATACCAGGAGCTGTAGTATTTGTAGTAGGCACACTAATATAATAACAGTAAAGGTAGCAACACTGTGCCATCCTACTTGCAGTAAGTGGAACTAAAATCAAGTTTGTCTCTTCTATAATATGACTCAGTACCAAATACAGCTGGTGTGTATGCCAGGAAAGACTAGTAGGACAAATATGCTGAAGGTCTGATAAAGAGACTGATGAAGGTAGTTGGAAAGCAGCTGGTCCTGGTATCCATCTGTGCACTTTTCCATCCACCCATTCTACCTATTTCTATTATTGAATAGAGCAACACATTCTAATACCATCATTGGTATTTCTAACTTAATGCACACGCATACTAGACCATAGAGGCCACTCCGAAGGGTCCTTGCACCATCCTCCCCAATATAGTCCAAGAAGGGGTCCCAGATTTCAAAAAAAAGAAAAGCGAAAAGGCATGTCTCTGAGCCAGAAGCTAATAGCTTCTAATGGGAGAAGTTCAAACACACTCCGAGTCCATTGTTAAATCGTGAAAACAGAGTCCGAGAGCCACAGAAGAAGAATGCATCTCCTTGCATTAAAGAGAAGCACCTGCGGCAGCTTTAGTTTGGAGGAGCCGAGACCCAATGCTTAAGGATTTAACCCCAGAATACAGCTGGCGGGAGTTAGAGCTAGTTTTTTCTTGAATATAACATCAATTTCCTTACATATTTTGACCCAGAAGTCATTAATAAAGGGGCATTCAAATATATAGTGGAAATATGTACCTTCAGAAATCTTACATTTATTACAAAATTTCGAGAGCAATGAGTTAAAGGGATACTTCACCGATTTAGCATTGAGCTTTGTATCAGCAGAAACACGGTAGTATTTTTGAATGACCGTGCTTCCCTCCCTCATGTCCCCCTGAGAGTGGAGATCTCTGTATTGTGGGTCTGGAAAAATTTATACCAATGACGCAAAAATCGTCGTTTTACGTCATACGTCATACATTTTTCCAGAGGCAAAGGACTAAAGCCAGTACTTCCGCATAGCCCATAGGGGGTTGGACTCCGGGCTTTTTCCGGAGATTGCCGAGGTAAAAATCAGTGTCAGCCATCTTGAATCATCGCTTAGCTTCTCAGCAGAAACAGATTTATTCATCCCGAAGGAAATTTTAGAACAACAATTATGTGCATTCAAACTACCGCACACGTGTACCAACGGGATACATTGGTACAGATCGGAGAATATGCAGGACACGTTATTACAGACGGAATACTCGACACAGCTTCGCCCGCCTGCTATGGAGACCAGCGGTGTTGCTCGATGCCTTTGGCCGGTAAAGAGACATCATCAGCGGGGAACGTTGAACGAGTTTGCGGGTGGAAAACTAACGTTAGCCGGCCACCTGTTCCATCAATCCTGCTTGCAAGTGTCCGCTCATTAGACAACAAACTGGACTACATCCAAGTTCAGAGACTGCTGTGTTTTTGTTGTTGTGGAAACAACTGCTGTATCGGACTATCCAGCTACCAGGCCGGCTGCTCTGTCGCTGGGTAAGACTAGCTAGTGGAGGTGAGCTGTGTTAACACAGACTGCCTGGTGCAGAAATGGGGGTGCTTGTATCCAACTAACTGCTAACTGCTGGTGGAGTTTGTGACTGTTAAATGCCGACCATTCTACATTACACGCAAATTTGTATACTTGGTGATACAGCCCACCAAGCGCTAATGCTAGTAGCTAGCTATGTGTTAGCTGAACTTTACGGAGCATATCATGTGTGTGCACTAAATGTAGCCTGTTTCGTATGTCGTTTTCATATATTTTAATTGTGTAACCAATTGAGCCACAGTGAAACGTTTCGTGTATATGGTTGAAATGACAATAAAACACACTAAAGTTGAGTTGGCTGTCTCACTGTCTGTCTGTAACGGTAGGCGTGACTTGGGAGTAGACGCTAAAGCAGCGAAGCAAGTGCATTCTGGGATTTGGTGTTATTCATCCACATGAGCCAAAAACACATTTTCTGGCTTTTCTCGGCCTAGAAGCCACCAATTTCTAAATTTTTTTCACATTTCTACTACATAAGTGACCCAATTTAAAGATATATTCATCTTTCCAAACTGTGAAATATCCCTTGAAACTTATTGCGTTTCACCGGTGTGATTTGGAGCCTGTGTATGACCCTAAATTGCATCTCCCTAACTTTGTTGGTAAATAAGCAACCTGCAGGGCCTGACCCACACAAAAGAAAATTTTTTAACTTTGCTCCAAAAAATAAAATCAGTAGAGCAAAAACAGCATTTATCTAACATTTATATAGCAGCCAAGAAATCCTCTTTGGGGCTTTGGTGGACACAGACTTCAGTTGATTTTTTTACCTCATTCCCTTATCATGTAGAGCCTTTAATATATTTGCTCCAATTTATGTCCATGTCTGTGATGCTGAAACTGAACTTTGATGCCCGGGAGCAATGCAGAGAAATGAGTTGATGTCTCCCTCAGGTTGATTTGACCATTTTGGTGCTGGATGTGAATGACAATGCTCCAGTCTTCCAGAGGAGGGACTACGCTGTTACTATCCCTGAGGATGTAGCCGTGGGAACAGAGGTGCTGCGAGTGTTGGCGTCAAGCGTTGACATTGGACCGAATGCTGAGATCACCTACAACATCCGATCGGGCAACGAGTTAAGAAAGTTCACCATAGACAGAAACCTAGGTGAGCAGAGATCCTTGAATGTGCTGGTTACTTGCAGAATGTTTCAGAACTAAAACTCAGCAGAAAAATGTCTTATATGGAATCCTATATATGCTGTGCTATGTGTATGTTTTAGGCTCTATTTCTGTGGCTGATGATTTGGACTTTGAGGTGTGTAAGGACTACTACCTCACCGTTGAGGCCTGGGACAGCGGGAACCCTCCTCTCAGCACAGCTACCATGGTAACCATTGAACTTATGGATGTCAACGACAACGCTCCAGCCTTTAGTCAGGATATCTACAATGTTCTGGTCAGCGAGGATGCGTCTGTTGGGCAGACAATTACAAGGGTAACATTTAATTTGTTCTCCACTTTATATTGGTCTTTCTAAACATTTATGTTTTTTTTCATTAACTTTAGCTTCACTCCATGTGTGTATGTGTGGGGTTTTCTAGGTGTTGGCAGAAGACTTGGACAGCCAGGTGAATGGGCGAATCACCTACTCCATCCTGAAAGGCGACCGCAGCAACCACTTCTGGATTGACCCTGTAACAGGACTGCTCAAAGTCAATAAGCGGCTCGACAGAGAACTAGTAAGGATGCATCTTTAAGTACAATATCTAATAAACAATCAATTGAAATTTTCTGGTTTATGAGCACAGGAAATACCAAGTCCACTCAAAGTCAACACCAAATGAAGTCTCATATTATGCAAGCATAACAGTGCTGTCATATTGCCTGATACATACAGATGCTATGGCACTCTCATCCCCTCCTGCTCCATCTAGGTATCCAGGTACTCTCTGTCAGTGCAGGCGTTCGACAGTGGCTCTCCTGCCATGTCCTCCACTGTTACCCTTAACATCGACATATCTGACGTTAACGACAACCCTCCCGTCTTCACTCCTCCCAACTCCACCGCCGTCATACAGGTAACAGTCTGTGTGTGTTTGCTTATATTAATGTGTTTTTGTGCTCGAGTCACATCATCTACTCTCTCTCTCCATACTTCCAGCTAAACCAAGCTGCTGGCACCACCCTGCTAAAGCTGTCAATCAGCGATAAAGACTCCGCGAGAAATGGCCCTCCTTTTGAGTTTCGCATGGTGTCAGGAAATGAGGGGAATTTCTTTTCCCTGGATCAGACTGGAACTCTAAGGTCCAACCGTGTGTTTGGCCCTGAAGCCCCCAGAGAGTTCACACTTGAAATCCAGGTTAGCAACGTGTGTTTTTATTTAAACACTATTTATGCAGGAAAAGTTGACTGATAAATACACTGTGTTAGCATGGTTACACACAGAAGCTATTAACACCACTAATAAAGGGGGTCTGTGCTTTAATATTGACAAAAGGTTTTTGTTTCAGTTTCAGATACATGGCTACCCATATTTATTGTTTTGAGTATAAACACAATCTTACCATACGACCTTCTTATACCCATCTTCCCCAGCAAGAAATTGTACCCAAATGCAACTAGCAATAATTAGTTTAAAGCAGTCCATAATATTTCAGCAGAACATTACCTCTGTGTCTTTTCATCTGAGTTATTTCATATCTTACTGTAACTTTGTTTTGGTCTCTTAGGCAAGTGACTCCGGTAAGCCAAGTCTGACCTCGTCCTCCTGGATATTTATGAGAGTCATTGGGAACAGTCAGTATAAGCCTGCCGTCTCCCCCCTGGAAATCTTCATTGTCATGGTAACAGATACCTTCCAGGGCGGCCTGATTGGTCAGATCTATGCAACCGACCGTGACCCCAACGACGTGCTGTCATTTACCCAGAAGCCTCAGCCCAAGAGCATGTTTATTATAAACAGACAGGATGGCAGCATTGTGGCTCTACCAGGCCTGGAACCTGGCAGGTACACACCACACCACACAAACACATAACTCACTCTCTAGGCTAAAAACTGGTTCATATGCAAAAAAACGTATTTTTGTCAAAACAAAACACATGTCCTTGTTCTATCTTAGATACCAGATGAATGCCACAGTGAGTGATGGACGTTTCGCTGTGATAGCTGATGTGTCAATCCAGGTCGAACAGGTGACAGATGTGCTGTTGAGTAGCGCCCTGACCTTACGTTTCACCTCCCTGTCCCCGGAGGACTTGCTTGGTCGCTACCTGAGCCAAATCAAACTAATGTTGCGGGGACTAGCCGGTTGGAAATGGTCACCAGGACAACAGGATCCCCTCCACATCATCAGTGTACAGCGAGTGATGGGGACATCTGACGTGGACTTGCTTCTGGCCATGGAGATGCCAGAGACATCAGGCAGCGGACGGATGGGTGGGATCTACTCCCAGCAAGAGTTGTCTGCAAAGCTGGAGGAAGCAGCAGTGCAGGGCCAGATTCGAGGTGTCCTGGTTGGGGCAGTGGTGGTGAGCAGCGCTTGTTCTGGGGAGCTGGATTGTGGGAACAGGATGTGTGAAAAGACACTGGAGATGGAGGGGGACTCGCCTGTCACTTACAGCACAGAAAGGGTCAGCTTGGTATCACCAAGGTTCAGCCCAACAGAGACCTGCACCTGCCCTGGTGAGCACTGCACTCTTGAAATCTAACTAAGCCCAGCTCACTTTGTTAGTATCCTCTATAACTGTCACAGCTGCTTGTAAAAGTACATTACCGGTATTGGTAAAAAGAAACGATAACAGAGAGACAGTCAGATGCTATGCATAAAAAGATACAGTACATTGTTAAAGTTTTTTTTTTATATTCTGACATCATGAATGTATATTTTTCCAATATTTCTGTATTTGCCAATTGTCAAACAGGAGGGACATGCCCAACTCCTTTGGAGCTTTGTGAAGGTCAGTCCTGTCCAGCAGACATGCAGTGTGTACGTTCTAGTCCTACAGCACCATCTGTCTGTCAGTGTCAGCCTGAGAGACTAGACGAGTGTGCAGGTATGATTTGATCCTTACTTATGCTTGACATTTGGACCTGTGTATCTGATCCATGTAGACAAGTAGACTGCCACGTTGCAAGGATTTGATTATGTTAAGTTGAAGCCTTTCCCCTCTAATTTTAGTCCTATGTTTTGTGTATGTGTAGGCCAAACCTCTCTGAGTTTCTCTGGAAACAGCTATATTAAGTACAGAGTGACAGAGAGTGGCCAGAGTGGAGAGATGAGGCTCGGCTTGAGGATCCGAACGCTTCAGAGAAGAGGAGTCATTATGTTCACGCGTGTTAATCCCTGCACCATGCTCAAGGTAAACACATTAACTTGCTAATGCTACATTGTTTCTCAATGCCATATGTGCCCAGCAAAGGGTGTGCTGTATTTATGTTACCTTTCCTGCCATAGATTGAAGGGGGTCGACTCTGGTTCCAGTTGGACTGTGACAACACCCTTGGCATTATGGGTATCTCTGGCAGACCAATAAACGACGGCCTTTGGCATGCCGTTGCCTTGGAGCTGACTTGGAACTACACCCTCCTGTCATTGGATGATAGCTATGTGGAACGCCGGCGAGCAGCCCGAGCCCCTGTTCGCCTTTGGCCTCTGGCCCCAGATTCGTCCTTCTTCTTCGGGGCCCAAGTGAGGCCACCGAATGGGCAGGGCGAGAGGCCAAGCCCGGGGCCAGGGAGAAGCCAGGGACGGCCAGGACTCGAGGACCGTGGAGCGAGGTCCCCGCCAAGAGCCCAGGATGGCTTCCAGGGATGCCTGGGCTCACTGATGCTGAATGGTAATGAGCTGCCACTACAGAATAAGAGGAGCCGTTATGCTGAGATAGCAGGGTTGAGCGAGGTGAAGTTGGGATGCGTGCTTTATCCAGATCCATGCATCAGTCAGCCCTGCCTCAACGGAGCCATCTGCAGCAGCCTGCCCTCTGGAGGTCTGTGTAGTTGACAGCGTGAATGTGTGTGGGTGTTAGTCGTCTTGTTGTATAAATAAATGACATTAATAACTGTTGCCATATGAAACAGATTCACTTACTTTTTATGGCTTGAGTGCCAATTTCAGCATTTTAATTTTTGCTTAATTTTAATTTGATGGTTTATTTGTGAAGTAGTGACCATCAACTTGTAATATAAATATTATTTTATTTTTATCAAGCTAAATATTCAGTCAGTTACTTACAAAAATTACATGGTATTAACAAAATCCGATATTATGGGTTAATATATATGATTATACACATTATTTGACACATTTTGAATCTCTTTCCAACAGGCTTCTTGTGCAGTTGCAGTGCTGGCTTCACTGGGGGGCGCTGTGAAATTGAATTGACATCCTGCATGCCAAACCCATGCCAGAACGACGGGGACTGTAAGCCTGTAGGCAGTGCATTCCTCTGTGGCTGTCCTAGAGGACTCAGGGGACTTATGTAAGATAAAATAGCTTGCAATCACACTCACACAATTTTAAGCCTTAATTACTGATTGCAAAAACAGTGTTGATGTGCTGTGTGCCCTGTTTACACAGTATGTACTCAATGACAGTAAGGTTAGTGATGATTTAGTCACATTAACATCTACATCTCTTCTCTCATATCCATTCAAACATGAAATAATATTTGAGGGACTCACACACATGCATTACAACCCTTTACCCACTGTGTTGTTTTTTATTTGTTATTGTGTGAGATAAATTAGTGTTTCTGATTTAATTCAGTATAATCTTAGTAGAAAAGCCTATAATCATTCTCTAACTGCCTTCGTAATTACAGCTTTGTAATTGCCTTTGAAATAACCTCTCTGCTCATGTGGTTGTTCAATGGAGCCACCACCAGAGAGCAGTTTTCCCTCAATGGAGAAAATGGTTCTGCTTTTTAATGATTTTGACAAAGATGTAAAAATGCTTTTGATGAAGTCAAATTAAATTAAATTTAGCTGAATAATAAGGAAAATAAAAATTAAGCTGTTTTCTTCAGGCAGCAGATTGTTCAAATTATTATCAGATTAACACTGATTCAATTCAATTCAATTTTATTTTATTAATAGTGTCAAATCACAACAGGAGTTATCTCAGGACACTTTACAGATAGAGTAGGTCTAGACCACACTATAATTTAGAAAGACCCAACAATCAAGAGCAAGCATTTGGTGCGACAGTGGCGATTGAAACCATAGCTAAAGCAAATACTGTATTCGGCCACAAGCAAACAGCTGTTGAGTGTAACGGGCTATGAAATAGTGTTTCCTGCAGATTACTAAATGATATTAGCCCACTGAAATATCTGAGCGGATATCACTGGCCAATATAGCCAGGCATTGTTAAGGAAACTGTATATGCTTAATGACTTTTATAATTTAAAGCAAAACTTCAGTAGCCATACAAGGAAGCTTCCTGCAAAACTCAGAAATGTGTTTTCTCCTTACATGAAACCAACTCTGTATGTGTTTTGAAAATCTCATCAAGAAAAAGTAATTGAAAAGAAAATGTTTCTATTTTTGTCACAGCAGTGAGAAAGTGTGGAGTAAAATTACATCTGACTTTTGATTGTAATTTACATCTTTATCTATCTAAGAGCATGTGTGTGTATATTTGTTTTTTTGCATTGAAGCATATTTCTTTAAATCCGAACCATATAGATGAGGATAATAGGGAATCTGTGAACATAATCCCTTGATTTAGCAAAAGAGAGCCCTCTGAAAAGATGATCTCCAAAGTATTTTCTTTCTCTCTTTTTAATTCACTGTCACACTATCATCTTTAATTATTTTCTTTCACTTTAATACAAAATATCTTCACAACTACCTATTTATTTGCCTCTGTCTCTGCAGATGTGATGAGGATATCAATGAGTGTGACCAGGATGAGTGCGGAAATAAAGGAGAGTGTGTCAACACATTCGGGTCGTTCTACTGTAACTGTTCAGAAGGGTACGAGGGTCAGTTTTGTGATGATCCGACACCTGGTGATCCAGGGGACGACACACAGGTATAATATGAGCAACACTGACTTTATGTAGGAGTAAATCTTATAGAATATACTATAGTATAATCCAAAAAGAACTAGCTTTTTGCGCATTTAGCTTGCTTCTTATTGGTATATTCAGTGAAGCAGTTGAGAATGTGTGCAGTGGACTTTGTTTGTTCACCAGCTTGGTATCTTTGTCTCCGCAGTAGATGCATGAAAGTGTGGTAATGGGGAAATCACAGTTTCCATTTGAAGTTGTCACGCTCTCATGCAGAAAATACCTTATATTGAGACTGTAAGCCCAATAATGTTACACATTGAGAGAAGGTGCTCATTATTCCCTAAAAGACAGTAATTAACAGAGAAGTAACCACAGTCAACAAAACCTATTAGGCTGCTTTCACAACTGATTGATTCGTTGGCTTTGTTTGTTGTTTTTTAAAGATATCTACTGCTGGAAATAAAGCATTTGTTCCAGGAGCTTACGAATCACGTATCCTATTAAAACACAAATCTGTGGAATGAATAATTTCCTCCAAAATACAAGACCATAAATGTGATGCTTGTAATCCTTTGCAGTAGTGAGTAGATATAAATTAAATTTCATCCAACATCACATGATACAAAATCTTAATTTTACACCAACAAAATGTCAGTAAGGTTTTTGGTTATTAAACATTTCTAACACTGGTAATCTTTTCAGCATGTGACGTGTTAATTAACATCAATCTCCTTCCTAAGAATACTTGGGGGCAGAAGGTCAACTGCACTGTAACTGTGCACTCTACCATCAAACATGCATATTAACTACAGTTATCATATAGCTGCCTGGATAATTTAAAGAATCAGCACTAACTTTAACAGACTGAAGGAACAAAGCCAGATTTTTCCCTTGACACATTTTCTTTTTAGAAAGGTTTTAATCATGCCAACAGGTTTTCTCAGCAAGTTGGACATATGTGATTGTTCTTTATCTACATGGAAGTGAATTCTAAACATGAAAATCCCCTAAATTATAATTGCTTTAATTCCACCATACAGTGTTCCATCCATGTTTTTATTTCTCTTTGTTACCCAGGCGGAGCCCCTGTCTTACGTCGGCCCAGGAGAGATTATTGGCATTGGGGTCCTTGCCTTTGTCATCATTATCCTCCTCATACTTTTCATCGCCTTCAGGAAGAAAATCAAATTTAGGAAAGACTCAGACCCAGGCCCAGGGACTCAGGCTGTGATGGGTGTGTCAGCTATTTCCACAGAAACCAGCTACATGCTGCACAAGACTGGCATGGGGGCTGAAGGGATTGAGTTTAAAGCTGTGCGTGTGTCCGGATCACCAGGGACCACGAGCACCTATGATGAGGTGGGAGGCAGCACTGGGGGCCCTACCCAGGTCATGGTGCGTCCGACTACCCATTCCCCTCTACCAGGAGGACTCAGCAACCAGGGAATGAGGAGTGGAGATGGTGACAAGACCACTTCCAGTGAGGGCAGTCAGGTATGTAAAAGCGTGCATAGGCGTTTATTAGTAATTATAATTATTTCTGTGTCTCCTGTATCATAAAATGACCTTACAGGAATGGGAGACTTTGTCATGGCAGCTTTTTAGTTAAAATCACAAGAAAATAATTTGATAGAGAATCAAAAATGATATCCATATTTTTTTACTATATACTAATAAGAAAATGAAATGGAATGTCCCATGCAATATCATTTTTATATCATAATGTCAATATTTACATCAGCATATCTTCCAGCTCCTTGTTTTGATGATGTTGTGCTTCTTTAATTCAGTTGTATTCTTTTTTATTGTTTGAGACTCATAATGTTACTGGTAGTACCTTGATTACCCTTATTCTTCCAAACTGCCATGGGACAAATAATCATGGTGTGCCTGAGAAAGGGTTCACTGAGCTGAACTATGCTTCCATGGCAGAAAGAAAGAGTGATGAAAGAGTTTTGATATAGACGACAATACAGGAGAATGACATTTAAGTAATAATGGAAAACAAATATAGTAAATTAGAAGGTACGGTATGATATAAATAGTAACCTTACAATATTGGAGGAAAAAGTAGTTTTTGTTTTAAGTCACCATGAGAATAATTTGAAAATGCTTAACCTTTGTGCCCCTCAGTGGTAGTATGAAAAAAGGCATCTGCTACAAGGACCCAACCTTGGCGGAAAGCAATGCATAGACTGCACCATTTTTCACTGGTTTGGTCTCTTTCTTCTAAAAATAAAAACTTGTGCATTACATGTAATTTAGCTGATGCTTTTTATCCAAAGCGACATACAGTTGCTATATATGTCAGAGGTCGCACACCCCTGTCGCACACCGCTGGAGCAGGGTTAAGCGTCTTGTGCAGGGACACACTGGCTGATGTATTGCAGTGGGAATTGAACGCAGGTCTCCCACACCATAGGCATGCGTCATATCCACTGCACCACCCCCATATACCATAAGAGAAATTTGAAAGATGCTTTAAAATACATCTTAAGATGCATTTTAGAAGAACAAAAAGTATAAGGATGGCAATATTCTATGTTTTTGTTATTTTCAAACAAATCCCATAAAAAGACCAAAACCAACATACATTAGTCTCTGAGTCCTGTCCCTGTCTGTGGCTCTCAGCCCTAATCCCATTCATTCCAAATGAAGACGTAAATCTATAAAAATGTCTCACAATAATATATACTTTCATTTTAAAAACGGGCTAAACAATTTCCTGATACAGCTGTGCACTGTAGTTTTAAGCATTAAAAACTCAAACAGGAATAAACAGTGCATATGTTTGGGTCTACTGGTAGCTGTGTACTAGTGAAAATTTAAGGGATAAGAATGATGTATGTAGGATTGACTTTTCAATAGATGTATTGACAATACAAAATGTTACTAGACTTAACCCTTTTTGTGCATTGCTGTTTTCTTCCGTCTCTACAGTTGAGCAGCTTCCTCTCAGACATGTCTAATGTCCGAGGTGTGGCCAATAGGAGGGGCATCGCAGTGTGCAGCGTGGCACCCAATCTCCCTTCTGCATTGGCTTGCCGCTCAGAGCACAGTCCAGCCCACAAAGTGTCCTGGGAGGGAGAGGAAACGAGGGAGGAAGGGCTGGAGAGAGTGAGAAATGAGAGAGAGGAGGAATGGGGCCAGAGAGCTTTTGAGTTCGAGAGAACACAGAGAGATAACAGTTTACAGGGTAAGATTGCAAACCTTGTGCCTGCACCTGCACACACACACACACACACACACACACACACACACACACACAGTTTCTGACCTCTGATCAAAAAGGCGCCAAGTACACAGGGCATGAATTCATTATGTTACACCCATACCATCATCTCCACTGAGAGAGATTATTTCACAGTGATCTATGCCCTTTTGATCACACATATCAAAGACAATGGCCCAGAGTAAGTAAGAGTGGTGAAAAGTAATATTTTTATGTATGATAATATGACTTACTTTTGTGTTTTACTGCTAAAATTGGCAATAGCGTCCTCTTGTATCAGGTTACCTCTCTTACATCCCCTGTGCACTTCTGTTTGAATGGTCAGGGTAATCAGCCAGAACTGATGTCTTATGTTCATGTCCTACTTTTTCTCAAAAAGGTTAATCAAAATAGTTGGAACACTGCCACTCAAAGAAAGTAAACTTGTTTCAAGTGTACCTTTGTCAACTGAGAGGACACCAACTAAGAGTGAGCAGTGACATGTAGTTGTCAGATAATTTCAGCCTGATATTCAGCTGGCAACGCTGTCAACAGCAAGAGCACAGTTCATAGTTTGTTCTCTGTCAGTGAAATAACCACGTTGCATCTCTGTGCTGAGGTAGACGTCACACATTTCGATTATCTGTCCAACCTGTTGTTTGAATAATATAGTCAACGGTGGGAACTTCCTGCCTGTTAATTATTGATTCCTTCCTGGGGAAATGGAAAATAGGTTATTTTATTGTTTTGCTACCCTGTTGAGTGTATGAATATTAAAAGAAAAGCATGTGCCATTAGGGGTCACAGTTTCATCACAGTCTGTTAATTGAAATGCTTATAGCAAACTAATATTCTCATTATTGGGTTGATGACTACAGTGTTAACTGCCAGTTTAGTTAATCAATTGGAAACAGTTTGGTTATTTATTTGCACCACCACAACCACAAACAAGTTTAGTCAATATATAAGGAAAACATGTAATTTAAAAAGTGTTAGCGGAGCTACATTGTTGGCGTTTCTGTTTTGTAGCTAGTTCATGTAAGGAAAACATATTGGTAGTTTTTCTGTCACTATCTGCTGATCATGAATAAAGAAGAAGAAACTTTATTATGCATTACATACAATCGTACAAATCAAATTCAGTCTCTGCGTTTAACCCATCCTAAGCATTAGGAGCAGTGGACAGCCACATATTGTTCAGGGAGCAACTTGGGGTACAGTGCCTTGCTCAAGGACACTTTGACATGTGGCCGGAGGAGGCTGGGATTGAACCACTAATCTTGTAGTGGAGGGCCAACACTCTCTACCTCTGACCTACAGCCACTGCCATAAAATGTCATGAATAATGGAATTACTGACAAATACAGATCCCATATTGCTCAGCTTTTGGTAATCTCAAAAAAGCATGTCTCAGAATAAGCATATTGATATTCATGTTTTGCAACATTTTTTTGTTTTAATTAAAGGCTTTGACAACTAAGGCCTCACAGAAACATCATAACACCAGTTCCTCTTATAATGCAGATGGAGTAAACCCCCTTTATTTGAGGTTTTCCAGTTCAAATGCTACAACTATTACTGTCACTTACAGGACAAATTACAGAAAACAATTTGCGAAGCTGTTTTGGTTGCTGAAAAGAGTTCAGATTTGTTAAAGGTGAGGATTAGACCTATGTTTGGCTTTGTATTAGTGGCAATAAGTATTTCCAATTAAAACTAATGTAAACTGGTCTGAATGGAAACATTTGAAGAAATAATTGAAAAGGTAAAAGGAGCCTATTCATTGGTTAATATCACAATAACAATTAATTCAAATTAACTTAACAGTGCTGAAGTGAAGTTTTACCTTTACAAAGCATCAGATGAATTACAGGGTCAATGTCAGAAAATGACTCCTGATGCCTTTTACAATTGGAAAAGTTCATGGGATTGAAAAAGTTTTAGGCCAGGATGAGTACATGGTTTGGCTGAGTGTTAGTGGTAGGATTAGAGCAATGGTCGGGTCTATAACCTTAGGCATGGCTGCCAAGATTGGCACAATGCAGGGTAGTCACTGGCACAATATTAAATGAGTGAGGAAAGAAAATGAATGGAAAAGAAAGAAAGAATTATAAATTCTTATAAAAAAGGAATCATATTTTTTTTTACTCTTTTACAATGGTGGCCTATGGGGAAAATCTTTTTCATTGTAATATCGCGAGTGGCTGAGCGCTGTTCCTTGGGGGCTGTGCCCGCAGTGTTTGGAAGGATACTTTCAAAACGTATTCCGTTACAGAAAACAGAATACATGGCCAAAAATGTAATTTGTAACGTATTCCATTACGTTACTCAATCTGAGTAACGTATTCTGAATACTTGGATTACTTCCACATTGAATTGCATTTTGTAAGTGTAGGAATGCGGCCATCACATCCATCCATCCATCCATCTTCGTCCGCTTATCCGGTATCGGGTCGCGGGGGTAGCAGCTCCAGCAGGGGACCCCAAACTTCCCTTTCCCGAGCCACATTAACCAGCTCTGACTGGGGGATCCCGAGGCGTTCCCAGGCCAGGTTGGAGATTTAATCCCTCCACCTAGTCCTGGGTCTTCCCCGAGGCCTCCTCCCAGCTGGACGTGCCTGGAACACCTCCCTAGGGAGGCGCCCAGGGGGCATCCTTACCAGGTGCCCGAACCACCTCAACTGGCTCCTTTCGACGCGCAGGAGCAGCGGCTCTACCCCGAGCTCCTCACGGATGACTGTGCTTCTCACCCTATCTCTAAGGGAGACGCCAGCCACCCTCCTGAGGAAACCTATTTCGGCCGCTTGTACCCTGGATCTTGTTCTTTCGGTCATGACTCAGCCTTCATGACCATAGGTGAGGGTAGGAACGAAAACTGACTGGTAGATTGAGAGCTTTGCCTTCTGGCACAGCTCTCTTTTCGTCACAACGGTGCGATAAATTGAATGTAACATCGCACCCGCTGCGCCGATTCTCCGACTAATCTCCCGCTCCATTGTCCCCTCACTCGTGAACAAGACCCCAAGGTACTTGAACTCCTTCACTTGGGGTAAGGACTCATTCCCTACCTGGAGAAGGCACTCCATCGATTTCCTGCTGAGAACCATGGCCTCAGATTTAGAGGTGCTGATCCTCATCCCAGCCGCTTCACACTCGGCTGCGAACCGATCTAGTGAGTGTTGAAGGTCACAGGCCGACGATGCCATTAGGACCACATCATCTGCAAAAAGCAGCGATGAGATCCCCAGTCCACCGAACTGCAACCCCTCCCCACCCCGACTACGCCTCGAAATCCTGTCCATAAATACTACAAACAGGATTGGTGACAAAGCGCAGCCCTGGCGGAGGCCAACTCTCACCTGAAACGAGTCTGACTTACTGCCGAGAACCCGGACACAGCTCTTGCTTTGGTCATACAGAGATTGGATGGCCCTGAGAAGCCCATACTCCCGCAGCACCTCCCACAGTATCTCCCGGGGTACCCGGTCATACGCCTTCTTCAGATCCACAAAGCACATGTAGACCGGTTGGGCATACTCCCAGGCTCCCTCCAGGATCCTTGCGAGAGTGAAAATCTGATCCGTTGTTCCACAACCAGGACTGTGGAGTGCGGCCATCACATACAGCTTACTAAACAGGCCTATTCTGGTGTGTTCTTCTGTTCCAACTGGCTGAATGTGTACCTGAACAAGCAGATAGATTTGTAGTATTTATAGTCCCGAACTGCATACCACAAAAATCTAACCGCACCACGAGCTAATTTTAGCTAACGTTAGCTAGTATGTCAAACGGGGCTAGTCAGTCTTTCAACGGCTCTGGGGCTAGTATATCAGCACGTAGGAGAATGTAAAGTCACACGTCAACTATAAAATAGCAAGGTGACCAGTAAAACTATAGCAGACGACTACCCTTGGAATAATAATTAAAAAAAAACGTACTTTAAGATGCCTCTTCAGGTTGGAGTTGGAGTAATTTGGACGCTGAAAGGAGGTTGGTTGCTGGCAAGCAGAGGTTGCACTCCACAATTATATTTCGTTCTCCCTGTTCTTTCTTTAATGTGAAATACTGTTTGAATTTCCAAGATAAAAACGCATTCCTGCCCTGTTGTGCCGGTTCCGGTGTTACACCAAAATCTGTGACCCATCGAGATTGGTGTCCCCCTACCTCAACCTGAACCAAACCCTTGTCCCTAACCTTAACCACGGAGGGGGGCGCTAGCTTTTAACAGGAGGGACACAGATCACGACAAGTCACAGATTTCGGTGCAACACCGGCTCCATCTCTACCTCTATCAGTGATCACGCAAATAGCGTTGCCTTAATTTATTCAGAGAGTGAATAAACTCGTGAAACAGAGAAGTGTGCAGAACATATAATCCATTGATTTCAACAATGTAACTGTATTCTAAATACCAACTATTTAAATTGTAACTGTAACGGAATACAGTTACTCATAATTTGTATTCTGAATATGTAACGCCGGTACATGTATTCCGTTACTCCCCAACACTGTGTGTCCGATGCGTTAAAATAATACATCCATAGGTGCGTCCCATACAGATGCACAGATACCTGTGTGCACAGATGCCTTGTGGGTTGGTATCTCACGTTGAGAGCCACTGACCAAGAGTCACTATTTGACGAGTTGGGAGTGAGAGCGGTTTGACTTAATTTGTTCTATGAGATAACAATTGGCAGTCTCAGTTGAGTAATGCTTTCTAAAACCAAATTGCATTGGGTGAAGTGAGACATGTCCTGTATTCAAAAGGAGGTCCTGTATTCTGAAGAGTGTCCCCTCACCTGCATACCAAATTAGACCAGTGGTTGTGGCGCTGCCTTTCTTATTTAGTTTGATTGATGGTACTACCTACTGCTCACATTCTCACAGGAGCATTTTACTTCTTCCATGTGCATTGGACCATGACCACCTAGCTTGGGCTCAGAAAGCTAAATTTGATATCCAGACATCCTGGCCCTCATGGACAGAGTTTCAGTTATAAGATGGGCCAAGAACTGACTGCTTGCTTGCAGACTATCCCGACATTTTAAGAAGATGTGACAGACAAGGGGGACAAAGAAAGGCTGTGTTATGAGACGCAAGCCACAAATCACAAACCTTTTAAAATAATACATGCTACCAAAGTACACTATCAAAGAACAGAAAAAGCTGTTTACAAAAGAGCTGGGAACAACAGCAGTTCACAAAATATGCCAAATGTCTAAATGCATCTTAATACAAGCAACTGTACAATAACTCACATATAGTCTTTAATTACCAAAGTTATGATTAAAATGAAGAAATATTTGATGAAGACTAAGAATCTCGAGCATTCAATGCCAATCAAGTTCGGTACTTGAAGTGTATTGAGATTCAGCAGAGGAGGCAGTGAAATGTCTGCAAACTGTTTTCTCTTTCTGCTCTTTTTTATTTGTTCCACTGTCCAACATAAAATCTATTTAAGTTACTTTTATTCCCAAAAAGATTTGTTTTTTAAGCCCATACCAGTGATTTACGACCTTCTGTATTTCTTTCCCAATTTGAACACTGTGAAACCAGGCGTTTTATTACTGCTGGATTAGAGCACCTGGTAGAACTATGCACCTGTCTCTTGGCTTAACAGAGAGTCTTCACGGCAACATGCCTTTATCTGAAGCCATTGTGACACCTGCTCTGCCCCTCTGGCAGTGTTTTTGGAATACTATGTCAGGAATCACGCTGACTTGTACGCATCTATTTATTTGAAATGTTGCCTCTAAAATCATGCAGGTTAAGGGTAACTGGAGACCCTAAGGCTGGCAGCTTTCTGCAAATGAAATTGAATCTGACTTGTTCGCACAGACAAAATGTAAGATTTGTGACTGTGACTATAGCTTTGATTACTGCCATGTCAGTAGGCTCACCAGACCAACTTTTTAAAGATTTTAAATTTGATTGGTTGTACTTTTCCAATGTCCCTGCTGTTTAGAGAAGTTTGTGTTTCACATCTGATACGCCGAAATACACTAGAACAAGTAATGCTGTGGTCATTACCCTCAGTGACATGTCCATCTGGTGCAGACGGCATTAAAGGAGCAGACCTGGAGATGCAGTGGGTGTACTGGGATTTGTTGAAAATGCTCTTAGGCAGCCTTTGAGCACATGCCTGAATACATTTTTTGAGTATAGTGCAATTTAATTTAATTTTAATTTCTTTAGGTGGGATTAGTTTGTTGTGTGTGATTCTGAAGGATTGGTGTAGATATTCTGTAGTCTATACTAATACAATACTCAAATACCCATGTGTACATTGAAAGACTTACTGTAATCATGTATCCTGTTCATTCTGGCTGTTCAGACATCCCTTCAGTGTAAGAGATGGGAAAATCCACAGTTCTTGCTTCGTGCAAAAGTACATTCCAAATCAAGTGCCTACCCACCTGATTTGGCTAACTAAAACTGCATAGTGGAGTCATGCCAGGAAGGGATCTCTTCACGGCCAGGATGGACTGAAGGAATGATTACAACATTCAATTACTCTTTAAAATGTACATAGAGGCATGCCAGTATTGTATTAAGATATACTTACAATGTTGAATTATTATAGGTTATATTTTTTTTGGTTATTGGTTATTAAGAAAATGCTTCTGAAAGGGGTTTGGAAATAAATATGTACCTGTGTTTTTTGTGTGTTTGTACATTAGACATGCCAGAGCAGGTGAATGAGGTGACATGTCTCTCAGACTCCACCTCTGATGAACACTCACTCAGTTCCTACACATCTGTTTCCTTTGATGATAATGGTAAGACTCTTAATGCTATACAACCCAACACACTTTTCACTTTTTTACTAGTTTACCACATACTGTAAGGTGTCTAAAAGTTATACAAAAGAAAGAAAAAGCTCTTCAAGTAGACATTGATTCACATTTTGTAGGCACATTCAAACAGTCTGGGAACCACAGCTGTAGTAGATACAACTCACTGAATGTAGAAACAGTCCATTTTGCACTTTTGGTCTAGTGCATTACCTGTATTGACATAATGAAAAGCAAGCTGAAAATAGACCGGTGGAAATGTTTCATGCAAGGTACCTTATTGCAACCAAATCCATATGTGCAAATGCATTTACAGTTAATAAAAACGGTCTTCATTGAGTCTTCAATTCTATAGTGTCTTTTTCCAAGATAACTCAATAGCATTGATCTTTCCTTGGTTTAAAGTTAGGAAACCGAAACCGAACACCCTCTGATCATGTGTGTGTGCATGTGTTTGGGGGTGTGTCTTTCAGATAAGGAACCCATGTGGATGCTCTGTTTCCTGTCTTTTACTACTACTGTTGCTGCAAAGACCTCATGTCACTCCCACCCTCTATAGGACACACACACACACACACACACACACACACACACACCACATGCATACAAACATGTTGGCAAGACAAACAAGTCTCCTCTGTTCCCAATACATGTGCACACACCTGCTCAGGCACATCCTCCATCTCAGCTCAGTCACACCCAGCACATGAAACCTTACCCTATTCACAAGTGCACTGACATTGTTTCTGTTCTTCTTCTTCTTCTTATCTTCTTCTCTCTTTCTGTATTCTGCCTAGCCTCCATAGTGACAGTCATACGTCTAGTCAATGATGCTGTTGATAATATTGAAAGTGAAGGTATGAAAGTATATCTTCTGTTAACTCCTCTATCTCGTTTGTGTCTATCTTCTGATGCCAAAGTGTTTGTTCAGTGGTGTAGCTCTAAGATATAATGTACTGAATCCAGCCAAGCCTCTGTTGTTGTCCTTTCTATTCAGAATAAAACATCCTGCTTAGATTTCCAATATCTCTCTCAGTTTCTGACACTGGATCTCTGTGTGTTTCAATTTTCCCCCTTTGGTTTCGGTGTTGTTTGTCAGTCTTTCTCTGACTTTAGATTTCTCTCTCCCTTTGTAGTGTCAAACATGGACAAACAACAGCAGCGAATCAGCCCTGGTGAGTGAGATGCAAAGCAACTGAAAAACATCTTAATAACCTAACCTGCTTTATTTCCCAAGCTGTGATCCCAAAACCCAACCTTTTGTGTTCTTTACATTATTTACTCTGAATACTTTTTTTTTTATCATAGCCCATACAGAACAGATTCCCATTTCTGTTTATGCACAATTTCTGCTATCCAGACTTTATAAGGTTCCCTGTTTCCTTTTGGTTTAATAACCAAATATTAATGGATCCTTTTCAAGAATGTCTGTTTATGTTTTGGTTTTATGTTAGACAACGGATATTGTCAGATATTAAATAGCAATATCAGCATTGACTTTAATAAATCCAGGATCAGTTAGGGTCTTTACACTTCCCAATTTCAAACACCTCTTCAAACACGATCACGAGTGGTTTAACAAGTAGCAAAACATCTTTTCCCATCTTCCATACAACATGTATAAATATCATATAAATATTATGACCTTGCTAGCTTAATAGTTTAGAATCAGCACCTTTAATCGGATTAAGATGTGTGTGGAAGATTTGTACTGAAGTAAACTGGCTACACCTCTTATTTCAATGTGTCAGATATACATAATTAACATTTCATTTTATGCTGCTCGTGTCAGCTACAGATTGTAACTACGGCTTGTGATTGATTAACAATATTGGTAATTTACAAAAATTACATTATGGCTTCCATCAGAAACTAGATTGTTTCTGCTTTTTTAAGCAAACAAAAGCTGATAAAGATCACAATTGCATTTTTGTTAATTTATGTCTTGTGGGTTTGATAATGGATTTGAGATGATTTAGATTGGGTGAACAGAATTCATGTCTGTTATTGTCCATTTGACATATCATTAATCCCTCTTGCATGAGATAACGTGTTTGTGTGTACAATTACAGTGTGCATGTGTATGTACTGTATGTGCATATTACTTGTTATGCATTTTGTCGGCGTGTGTGTATCTGTTTAAATGTATCTGCGATATGCTAAATGGATCTCTGCCAGCCTTTGTCTTTCATTATCCAGTTGTGTTTTCTTCCGAGTCATAATTCACCGTGTCTTTCTGCATTGACTTTCATCATCAAAGGCTTCTTGTCCCAATAGATTTTTTTTTTTGTTTTTTTTCGCTTCACTGACAGCAATTCGCCACCTGCAGAGTAAAGATGAGATTTGTGTAGAGTTCATCAAAGAATACATTGTGGATTGTAAGAAAAAAAAATAGTTTTCCCCCTTTAACCTTTCTTATGAACATATTATTATAGAACATATTATTTAACAGATTTTCTAGCAGCATGACATACAGAACTCCCACATATCTCTGTCCACGCCTGTCATGCATTATATACCAGGAGCTGGCACCACTTATGAAGTGTACTCTCCATCCCACACAGAGGATGACCCCCTGGCTCCTTTCTCTTTTTTTTCACTATTTTTTCACTCACAGCTCATTAATCAGGAATTATGCATACCTATTTCTCGAAAGTAGTGGATTAGTGAGGAGTTTGGTGTCAGTTCATTTAACAGCATGAACTCTGTAGAAAAAAAGTGAATTTTGTTGACTGGTTTAATTTGCACATTAATAAATTCTCAATAAGAAGTGGAGCAATTACACAACATATGCAAACACACAGTCCCACAGAACAGGCATTAAGCTCCATAGTGACACAACAAGAAACAAAGCTCTTCATGAACCTGCCGCTGCATCAGAGACACAAACAAACATGTACTTACTCTCAAACATGCAGCGCACACTCACACACACACACACACACACACGCTCTCACGCACATAACAAGCAACACATTTCTATGAAAATAAAAAGAGATCAAGGGAGTAGATGAGAGCAGAGGAAAAGCTTAAAAGGAGGAACACAACAAGCCAGAGTGTATGCATAAGCTATTCATTAATGTCAGGAGCATTGGCTGACATTTGTTTTTCTTTTAATTAAAGGAGTTTGTTTATTAGGAGGCAGTCAATTCCAGATTTTGGCACCTTGTGTTTTATTTTTACAGCCAGAGTTAGCTGTTTGGCTTTATAAGGTCAGAGATGGAATTTCCAGGGATTTGAGTAATTGCAGCCAATCCCTCCAGTAACTGAAAGCATATTCACTGGTGTTACCTCGCTTACCTCCTGTAGATAAGACTGCGATGATACTGTTTTTTAGAAGTTAAGTGATTTATTCATGTGTCACCTTTTGCCGGCTGATCCTATTAGATAGATAATCTGATCCTTGCTTACTTGCTTAAGGCTGTTTGAAACGTACCACACACATTCAAGAGAGAACTACATATTTCCAGTGATTTGGCAGCGCTACTTTGTCCAGGGAATAAAGCCTAAGGCTCCTAACACAGTATGTTAACTAAAATCCTTTTCTTAACTCTCTTAAGTAAGTCGTCTCTGTACTTGTTGTTCCATTAAAAACATATTATTTCTCACTGCAATTATTATTCCAAACTATTTACAAAAAATATCTTTCTGTATTCGTCCTTTTCTTTTTCAGCATACTGCTTGGAGTCTTCCAGTCAGACTTCGAGCTGGTTGTCCCCATCACGTCTGCGTCCACCAGAGGTGGGATCCCATTCTGACCTCAGTGACACCCAGCAAAACATCAGACGAGGAGGCAGCACACGGTCTCTCCAGCTGGACTACAAAGCGATGGGCTACAGCGGTGCCAAGGGCCGAGAGCGGGGACCGGAGACCGGGAGGAGGACCTTCCAGTGGGAGAGGAATCAGTCGGGTGAGTGGGAGAGGAAACGTATCCTGGACAGAGGAGAAAAGAGAATGCGTGACGGGGAAGGTAAGGACACAGGCAACAGGAGCAGAGACATGGGGGTGAGCCAGGACCACAGAGACCAGCAGCAGTTGCATGGCCATGGCAGCAGTGAAGACAGCTCCTCGCCTGTTTATGAGGAATACCGAGAGTCCCGCCGTGACCCAGAGCAAAATGAAGACACAGAGAGCCTTTACGACACTCTACCCCCAACCCGACTAGCCTACGAAGGATACCCGGCAAGCCCCGCGGGCATCAACCTCCACCCGGCTCAACTTTTACCCCCCCTCAGGGCGTGGGACTTACAGACAGGGGAGTGGAGGGGATCACAGGAGGATCGCAGAGGGCTTGGCTCCAGCAGTCTGGCAGGTTCTGGGGACGAGCTAGAGAGACTACTGAACCTGGTGTCCCTTAGAGCCAGGAGAGCCACACGAACAAACAGAGCCTCTACTCAATCTGAACCCTCAACAGACTGGGATGAATTTAAATGAGCACACAAGACTGTTTAAAACAAATCAATTTAATATTCCTTTATAAATTAAAGAGAGGCAGTGACCTTCTCTGATTACACTTGACATTAATATGATTACAATGTTGGTCCAACACCTAAAAATAATTAAAGGAGAAGATTACCATATTATTATTACCATATACTTTTATTATCCCATATTATCGTCCTGCTGTAAGTAAACACTTATCCACCACCAATCCCCTGGCTCATTTATAAGCTGGAGGAATAAGAGGAAATATATGTGTTCTCTAGTTGCCTTCACCTGTGCTGCATGACAGTTAGCTGAGATTGGCTGTAAATCAATGCTATTATATTTATTATTTATGAAACCATCGGAGCACAGCATTTATCAACATCAAAATATGAAAGGAACTAGTCTGTCTGTTTTTAGATGATATCACTGTATGTACATATGATATTGTTTATTTCATCCTTTGTTCTGTTGAATCGTACACATACAGATACACACACACAATCATTTTGTTAGCTCATCCATGTAATGCTTAATGCATTTCTTAATTTTATTGGCAAGTGCTCGGGGTGGTTTTGAAGATAACTATTCACCCACATCCCAGACATAGCCTCAGAGATGCTATTAAGATTACCAGATGTTGATACCAGGAGATTTTTATTTAAATTCTATATTTAATTTTATAATTATTTATTTAATAATTACGCTAGTCATGTATTTGGTTGCTTAAGAGCCTCTTCATGAACACAGGCGTCAGGGGCATATATTGCTATGATTAAATACAGCATTTTACTCATGCAGCTCAACAATAGTTTTGACCTATCAGTTTAACTCACAATACCTGCTATGCAGTTATGAAAGACAGTGTGTGGAAATATACAGATAAACTTATGCACACAGATTCTGATGTACATTATGTACCTTTTACTGTATATATTACTGAACTTTAAGCTGCAGATAGAAAATAATCCCACTTAACACCCGGTATTAACATGTTATACGAATTTTCAGGCTTTATGTGCTGAAAGGCTTAGATAATTATGTGGAAATGCATCCGTAAAGTACCCAAGACATCTACACATGGTAGATGTCTCCCCTTCTGCTATCTCCGCTATCTATTTTGCAAGGGCACCGTTGCTGCGTCTGGAGCTTAGCGTCCCCCAAGACAATTGTAATTAGTTTAAAGAAATGCAAACAAGCCAGCATATTTCCCCCCCCTATCCCAGAATGATGAGCAGTGTAGCCAGACCAAAATCCAGCGCTGGAGTATGGTCTGGCTATGCTAGACTAACATATTCACAACAACAGTTCAGGACAGTTGTGGAGTGTAAATGAGCCAGACTAAATGTCACAGACACAGCTGCACTAACCTGCCTTCACCTCACACTTGAGATATATATTCTGGTAAAAAAAAATGGCTCCTTGTGTTTGATTTGAAAAAGAGATTTGTTTTTGACAAAACGCTCTTTGTGATGGAGAGGAAAAACATTACATCTTGCGCAAGGATGTAAACAGTAAACAATATGCATAGCAAACCTTTGGACTCTTGAAGGACAGAGTAGATATTACCAGGTGTAAATGCAAATCATCCACATCAGAATGTGCTCTACATGTATCTTAATGATGATGTAACACTGTGAAGAAATACAGCACTTAAAAAAATTCAAGGGCACACTGTTAAATGGAATCGTAATAATTCTAACAGAAAATGCTATTAAAATGTATGTTAAGTTTTGAACTGCTTTTGTTGTGCAAGTAAAAAATGTCTGCTTGCCAGTAAGAGTAAATGGATTGATTTGTTATTGCAAGAATGTTATTTTTCAGAATAACTGTAGATAATGTTAACACTGAAGGGAACTATACAGATTGACTCTTTGGAAGTACTGTAACAACCAACACCAATAGTAACAAATACCAACTGACAGGTCTTAACATAGTCATAATCAGGCCTAGTGTCATCTAATGTATTCATGTCTGACAGTATGGTGTCTACCCATCCATTCATCCTCTTTATCCCTTCCTGTTCAGGTCTGCTCTGTAAGTGGGTTGCTAGATAGAAACATCCTGGACAGGTCAGACGAACACAAAATAAAACATTCACCCTTGTGGGCACTTTACAGTATCTAGTTCACCTGGCCTTCATATCTGTGGACTGTGGAAGGAAACCAGAGCACCGTAAGGAAACCCACAGGAATACTGTGAGAATGTACAAACACAGCACAGAACAAGCCACTTCCAAAGTCTGAAAATTTGAACCTTAAAATCTCAATGCTGTGAGTCAACACTGCTAACAAGTGAAAAGCCATTGCTGTCATGTTTTAATACTTTATTGCCATAAATTGAGTCATCTCGCAAAGTACCTTTCAAGTGTGCTGGATTTTCAGTAATGTCTGGGGCTGATGTGCTGAAGCATAATGTTCATGTACCAGTGTGGATGTTCAAGGACTTAAACAATATTCTCCAATCAAGCAGATTCAAACTTAATTGGAAAGAAAACGACATCTGTCTTAGGGGTGAATATGTACCTGGCGTGCTGGAGCAGGTGAGCTATATCTCAGACTACATGAGATGAATAATCCCCATAACATTTGTAATCCTATCAAGTCAGTCTTGGCACGCCTCTTATATGTTTAATTCTTTCCTTCTCGACTAGAATCTGGTAGATTCATTTAGCGGAGCTTAAAGTCATCGATGTGCTGGGAAGACATTCATGAAGGCATAAGAATATCTTCTGAAATGTTAAGTTCATAAACTGTATGATAAGTCAAACAATACAATTTATTTTGAAATCATTTGAGATTATATGGAAAGGGTGTCATGATCATGGCTAAGATTGTTTTGGCTGTACACGCTGTCAACAGTTGAGCCGATTTCATCATAATCTTCTCATTATGTGCTTTTGTTTACCTCGGGAAGTGTTTTTTTTTGCTGACTTGAATAGATGTATGCAGCTTACTGTCTGACACTCTTTGTTCCTGTGAGTTTCATTGCTATACTGACCCAGTGCTATGATCAAATTATGCAGACTATGCATCTCTAAAAGCATCTGTCTGTAATCTGATAATACCTTTGCTATCAGAAATGTGTTAGCCCGTTTTGTACACCAGCCATTAGCCCCATTCCATAGCCCCAGTATATATTTGATTAATAGAATATGCACCTCTGCACATCATCCAAATTAAAGCAACTTTATTTACTGAATCTTACAAGGTATGCTACCGGTGAGTAAGGTGACATTTCTTAATCGCTTTATCTACATCCTCAAAAGGTGACCAGTCATAAATACTTGATAGGTGACAAAAGGTTTAAGGGAGGGTATTGTCAGCGTACGCGCTGCACTCACTGTGTGTAACTAACAAGGAAACACACAGAGGAACCGTTGTGGTTTTATGATCATTTTCCTTCTATGCCCCTGTGGAGTTGAGAAACAAACTTTGTCTTTGTTTTCATTCAAACTTCCTTCTATAAAACCCCACCAGTCTGACTGTCTGGCCAAAAACATTCCCATGGCAACCAGATATTCCCCTGATCATGTTTGTGTTTCATTTTCCCTGTCACACACAACACATTTTGGCCAATTAAAGGTATAGTAAGCAATGTTAATCTATTAAAAAAATGTTTAAATTCAGCGAATATCTCCTCATGGTCACCTAGCTCTCTATTTTCTGTGTGCGCAAAAAAAAATCTGGTGTTCCTACACAGCCCTGGCCCTGTAAATGCAAAACAAACAGAAAGGTGTGCTAAAGCCACAAAACACTATTCGAGCCAATCAGCAACAGGCAGTGCCAGTTGCTCGTGCAAGCGAGGGATGGGTGGTGTATTTTTTTTGGCTGTTGAGTTCAAATATCAACAATCTTTGCGTAGCATCACTTACTGCACCTTTAAGGGGCGAAGAGGTGTAAATGTGTGCATGTATTGTACGTGTGTGCATGTGTTTGCTGTAGTACAGATGCATAACGTTTGTCTCTGCACGCTGCTCAACATGCCTGCTCCCAAAATACTGTATGTTTCTTTGAGCAGTAGGGGGAAAGCAGAGTTGTTTGACACAAGAATAACCAATCGCCTACTCAAAAACATTATACGTAGGTATTGTGTATGCATGCACTGAGATAAGTCAGGATTCATTGGTAACATGCATGCCTGAGTATCTTAGGTTTTGGAGAGAAAAATTAACCTTAAAATGATTTATACACATTTAAAGAATCTGTCATTACATCCTTTTAAATGATTATTTGCAAAGTGCACATTTTAAGAAAGCCAGTCAGAGTAGTCTGACAGAGATATCTTTTTGAGTTAAACACTTCATATATCTTTTAGTGCATGCCAGTTTGTGTCAGTGCAATAGATGGAAATAGCTCATAGTCAAATGTTTGCTGGCTTGTTCCAGTTCTATTCTCCCTCCCTGCAGGAACCATAAACCACAAAAGATTCAAACAGGAACAAGGCAAAACCTGAGGTAGATGAATCCTCAGCCCAGTAAAAATAAATCCTGATGTTTTGTGTACAATTAACATAAAACTTGATGAGATGTGTCACTGCAAGAGACATTCTAAATCTCATATTACGGACTTTACATCCTAAAAATAATCAGCTTGTTTTGCTCCCCAATGTGATCACAACGCCTGCATCTGTATTTCCTCTATTACCCCTGCCTGTCACGGCAAGGCAAAACAGAAAATTAGATTTTATCAATTAGCATAATATGCTAAAGATGTCTCAAGTGATAACAGCAGGAAGCCTAAAATGTACAGGTGGCATGTCAGCTTTCTCTGAATCCACCCATTCATTCATTCATTATTATTTTTGTGGTGATCCTCCCTTCCTTTTGGGTCTTTAGAGGGAGAAAAAGAAGAGTCATTACCCACAAGACATGTATCCTTTCGGACAAAACCTTACATAATATTGCCTCTGCTTCCAGCCGTGCATGTAGTAGACACAGAATCAAAAACAAAAATGCAAACAGCACACCACAGGTAGAAATAGTCCTGCTGTCCGGTCAGAAGGATTGGAAAAACCACAAGCAATTTATTCATAGAGTTCCACATCTAATTAAACTATTCTGAGGGATTATGCAACATGTCCCAATAATGTACATACTCTCTCTGGCACACTCTTTTGATGACCAACCATTGTTTAACGTATTCCAAGCATGCTGGCTGTCCTAGTGACAGGCAAGGGGGTCAAACCAAAGACAAATACGAGGGTGCGTGAGCGAAAAGAGGCAGACGGACAGAGAGAGAGCAGTAAACAAAGTGACTGTTGTGTTTATTATGCATCAGAGGAAACTGATGAGGACCTGCCAGTCCCTTTAGCTCTGCTGGTTTTTCATTGAACCATCCGGCTAAGCCACTTAAAACCTCTTTCTACCCCCACATGTCCCATTTTTTTTTCTCCTTCTTCTTCTCTGTTTATTTCACAATGACGTTCCTACAGATCTGGCCGGACACACCAGGGATGGGAAGGGATGGACAGAATGGATGTTACATAAAGGAGGAGGGGAATAAAGGAAAGATCATGTAAGAAAGGCGTGAGATGAGCAGAGAAGTGGGAAAAGTATAAGAGATTACCATTCCCCAGTTTCTGTGTATTGAGGGGTAGCAGTGTGGGTGATTATAAATCCACGCTGTTCTCAGTAACACAAGGATTACACACCCAGCTAGACCTAATCTATGTGCCTAACATCTGCTTCTGATAACACAGACACATGAGCGCACACATACACACATGCAGGCCCACACAGTCATACATGCACGTACAACACTCACATGACCATATCATGGTCACAAATGCAGTCAGTGTCTCAAGCAATCCCATCACCTGTATTATTCATGAATACATTAATTTTAGAGAGTATAATCAGAAACAACATGCCTACACCATTAAAATAAGGCAACAAGGGGGGATGGGAAAATTGAATGGGAAAGGGTCACGTCCATTTGTGACAATATTAATTCACATCAGAACGCTGCCCTCAGCTGTGTGTGACTGAGTAGCAAAGCCCTACTCCATCACCCCACTCCCCCTGCTGTTCTAACAGATTATTAAGGCAATCCTCTGTCATATGTGTGTGAGACAGGGAAGTTAACTGCTCTGCAGCATACGTCATGTACTTTATTTGATTTTCTTGTGTCACAGAAGTACATAAATGCCATTGGATTATTCCACACAACTAAATTGGTGTTGAACATTATAACATTTACCTGACATTGGAAGACCAATTCTCTCAAACTATGGTACATTTCTTTGGATTGAAAGTTTTTTTTCACACAGCCACTTTCTGCAAACTACACAAAGAGCACAGAACAAAAGCTGAAAGCCATTATCAGGGACATGTTTATTTTACCCTCCATAAAGCTTGGCTTGAGTTCTGATATGCTGATTTGACAGGGCCCTTCAATGTTATGCTGTTGGCCTTTAGTTCTGATCTTGTAAAGAAATGCTGCGTTTAACAGAGGTGAGGCAGAATAATGGATAAAAAATGAGAAACTTGGCTGCATCATGGGCTTCAGAGCTCAGCTTGTTATCTGCTTTAGCTCTTTTTTTGGTACGCCGTCACTGTCGAGATTGCTGAGATCTGATTTTGGTAAGAAGGTCTGCTCTATGTTGTGCTTTGATCATCAGTGGTTTTTATGCTCGCCAGCAGAATAAGCATCTAAATTTGCTGAAGTTGCAACAACAGTAAGATTTTCATAAGGTCCTTGTTGAACTGTGCAAGCGTAAAATTCACGTGGTAAGTCATCTATCTGATGACTCAAATGTAAGAACTATCATAACGCACAAGACTGTGTGAGAAACACACCTAAATGGCAAACTGGAGAGCACAAACCTTCGCAAAATAGAATTCTTAATATGATTAATAGCTTCTACCTTTCTACCAGTCTCTGTCCCTGTAAATGTCCTCGTTGTTGCTATAAAATTATAATCTAATGTTAGAAATTGCAACTCTAGATTATCTATTAATATTCCTTGGTATATGGCCCACCACATTCTATTCCATATTTTTGAGATTTTTCACCAAATGTTATGAGCAAATGTTAAGTGATTATCATCGAGGGTAACAGGTTTCTACAGTAGTTTTCAAATAAGCCATCTGCCAAAGTTGGTAAGTCATCTGCAAATATAAATGTTGTGACACTATTAAAAATTAATATTACAACAATGGTCCAAATCTGAAATTATAAATGGCAACAAGTTGGTACTAAACTGGCAAACACTGGCCAACTTATGAATGTCTGTACAAAAATAAGTAAACAAATAAACAAAAATATGTCATTGCAATTAATCCAGTAGTTGCCAGGATTTATTCTCTGAGGACCATGAGGACCATGAATTTCTGTACAACATTTCATGTGAAACGATTCAATAGTTGTTGAGATATTTTAGTCAGACTCTGGACAAAAGTGTTAACTATCCAAAAGATTGTCATTGCCATCCATTGAGCCACTAGCATGGCTAAATATAGGTTACATCCTGAAAGACCTTGTTACAGAAAACACACACTCCAAGTGCAACATTGGCAAATAGCCCAATTTTCTTCATCTCATCTAATACACACAATAACTTATTTATAACACAGATTGACCCGCTTGTTTATTAGACTTTCCTCACACATCCACAAACCTTTAATACACATATTTTTATAATTTCAGTTTTATTTTAATGCACTACATTATTATTACATGCTGTACCTATACTGAGTGCTACTTAAGACTGCACACACCTTTCTCCTCCAAGCCTGTTTCTCAGTAAGAGGCAAGTCATTAAGAACAGGTTCTTATTTACAATGGTGGCCTGGGTCATTGTAAATAAACACTAGTAAAATGTTGTTTGTATGCATTACAGCAAAACAAATATGGGTCTCACTTTATTTTATAGTACATTATATGACGTAATAGTTGAAAATATGGCTTTTTATGTCTTATTAGTGTACCGTAAAATAAAGTGAGACCCAAATATGGTTACACTTGTATTTCCAAAGATACTTCCAACAAGAAAATATATACCTACAGTATAATATGGCCAGGTTACTTCCCCTTGTTAAATCACAACATACTCTACAGACATTTGTTTTGGCAGCACCATCTGGTAATTTCAACAAAACTTTCTGCGGAACAACGGCTCTGAGAGTAAGCCAACAAAGACTCATCAAAATTAATAAAATCTTGTTATCCTGTAGGGTACAGCACAAAGAACATAGCCATATGAAGCAGCAACGCTACTGGTTCTTGTAGAGGACGGTGTTGATGCTCAGTTGCTGTGGCCAGTTTGTCCAGACATCAATCATCCACATCCCCATTCCTGCTTTCATACCCACAATAATATGCTTTATTGCCGTAATGCCACAATAATCACATTGGTAATAGATTTAGAAGTCATCAAAGCATGTCCACCATAGTAATAGCACAGCAATATAAAGACATTGCACTTTTCAATTAGCAGATTTGTTTTATACACCAATGCTGTTTTTCTTGATGTAAGATATTGTGATGTTGTTAAGCATGCCCCAGATATTAGGGGTCCAAGCCCGAGGGGGCTGGGATCCCGCGTATGCAAGGCAATGCAGATCACAGTACCAGCGATGCTGGGAACCCTATTGTAATCGTATTTAATTTTTTCCGTTGATAAAAGTGTCGCTACAGCCTAAGCTGTACATGGTGTGTCTGTGCAATTTTCAGGACTGGTCTAGAACCCTGCAAGGACCTTAGGCACAAAAATGTACATACTTCTGCCAGTAGGGGCGCTATAACAAATAAAACGCATTTGCCCTATAACTCATATACCATACTAGCCTGGGAAAACCCTGACAAACTTCTGGCAAATTTGAGATTTGCCCTGCAAGTCAGTCTGGCCAAGAGCCCATTCAAGCCCATTTCCAATTTTTTCAAATTGAGACACCAATCACAACCATTGAGGCGGGCTTTACACAATGACAATAGCGTAGAAACAGCAAGCTGCTTTTTGTTTACATTCAACATGATGGCCACCAAAGCGCAGCAACCTGTTGATGCCGCTGTCGCTGCTACGTCACCTGGATCGTTGGTCTGATTGGTTGAAGGACTATCCAATTGCGCCCAGAGGCATTTGAGTGGCGTCCGTTGGTGACACCCCGTTGGAAATGGGCTGTGAATGAACCTTGCCCAGACCCACTCTCAGTTACAACTGAGAAGGGTCTGGTGTCAACCAGGCTAATACCATACATCGCACATTTAAAAACTTTATATCCACCGATCCTTGAATTTAGCTGAATCTCCTGATATAGACCACGCCCAGCAGCTCCGGCTAGACTTTTCTCCCTGCAAAATCATGATATATTGTAAAACTATGTTTCCAAACTCATCCTAGGCCATGTGTCCGATCTGCACAAAACTTGGCCTATAGCATCTCCAGACAGACCTGATAAAAAGTTTTAAAAACAATTTTGCTCCATTCAAAAATCCGAAAATTATGTAGGTGAACAAATTGGTGTAGCTAGCTACCAAAACACAAACTTTTGCATAACTCTGCCAAATTAAATGATATAAACGCTAAACTTAAGATTATTGTTGGCAATGACACTCTGTGGCTCAAAGGACCAAATTTAGGGCCACTACTGCCTTTACAATGGATGTATAAAATGAATGTAAATGGGAAGTTTGCAGTTTCAATTTACTACAGACCTTGCAGCTCACGCATTGCGATATTTCCTGACGTTTGCCTCGTGGCCGTTGCACTTTGGGTTCGACTTTCGCGGACTCCGCGGGTCGTCTGGGGCGACTCGTACCGGGGAGGCTTGGACCCCGTCATAACTGCTTTCAGTTCTAGTTGAGTTTAGCTCTGCATTTAATGTGTGTGTGTGTGTGTGTGTGTGTGTGTGTGTGTGTGTGTGTGTGTGTGTGTGTGTGTGTGTGTGTGTGTGTGTCAATCTGGCTGACCTCACAGCCAGAGCTGTCTGTTGTGCCTGGTCATCACCCTGCTTTGAGGCTGACACTGGGCTGCTCTAATCTGTCCCTGCTGCTGTGCTTGAGGGCATCCGCTGCAGCTATTCGCCCAGCAGTGAGGATTTAAACAAGTGAATGGTGCTGGCCTCAATGTGTCACCACCGGCACTGACGGTATCGATGACATATGAATCCACTGGATCAGAGAGAGTTCGACTGAACTGTTGCCACCAGTTACCCACTTTAAGGATAAATGGAATTATGCTGCCACCTCTACTTGCTCTGACTGCACTGTGCACAAATTATAGTCCACAGTCAAATGATTGGTACCCTGGTGAATGCATTCACACTGCTAAATGTTTTTGGTTCAATCAATAGCGTATTGTGTTTGCAATTGAAAGACAATACAGCTCCAGCAGTTTTAATTTTTTTCAACTTGTGTTTTTTATTGAAAAGGTTAATGCATTAGCACAAGTTTTAATAAACCTAATAAATCAGAAAATGTACTCATATTATGTAACTTCAGATTACGTTTTAAAAAAGGCTGTTTTTTGTTATGTGCAACATTGTATTTTCAAAAGTCTTGCGCTCATTTGTGACAAATGCTCCACATAAGTCACAGTGTGCTGATTGGATTTCCCGTGCAGACCCACCGCTGTGTGTGCATTTGGAGCAACTCCGAGCATTGTGCAGAGAATTCAAAGACGGATTCTGGGAAGTCACGCTGGGAATTATAGGCAGTGTAATATGAGGGGAATGTTTGTCTGCACGCACACCTCCGCTGCTCGGCATGGTAGCCTAATATATGGAGAGAGAAAGTCAACAGGGGAGAAAAGGGAGATGCACATTTAAAGCGTAGTCTGATGTTAATAGGTTGTGTGTGAAGCCGTGTCTCTCTCCGTCCTCACTCTGTGGATTTCTCCACATCCTGCTGTGTGCCTGACTGAATATTCTCAGAGATACTATTCTCTGTGATATTTACCTCAGTGCCTCTTCGCCACGCACAGCGCGGGTTGCGTCGTAGTTCAGCGCATGGCAAGGGCATCACACATGGTTAGGGAAGACAATTTATTCCTCTGTTTGTTCATAGAATAGCAAATTAAATCAGAAGGACTCCCGAGGCGGTACAATGGTTTGACATTTTACAAAGAAATAGCCTTCTTTTTTGCAACGTGGGCGCATGGGAGACAGATATGCCAAGCAAAAAGCCAGGGGCACTTCAAGAGGATGAAGACTTGAAATATGAGTGGAATGGAGCTTCTTTTATGAAATATCATCTAAACGACAAATAATTTACATTTTCTCACCATGGAAGAGGTGTGGCACTGCCGCGTGTCCGATCAGCTTTTGGTGGCACATGGATTGATGACTTTTTTGCGAAGATAAACAAAGCGTAGAGTCGATGTAACTTCATATAGGTCACATGTGATCACAACATAGCATCTAGTAACTCATATCGCCTTTAATTAAGTAGCACACTCGACGAAGGAACTCGGGAAGGCATCCAGGTGCGCCTCATGTTTAGTTTAGGACACACCGGTACTTGCGATACCTGCGGGACGTAAGGCACAGTTGGGACTTGAAAACAGCGTTGGTCTGTGGGCCAGTGATGCCGGACACATTCACACACATAAAGAACCGGACAGAGTCACGGCTGGGGCAGCTAGAGCGCACACTGGCCACGGAGGGGAGCGCCCGCCCCGCCTGGGTCATAGCTATCCTGGCCAGCGTTTTGATCTTCACCACGGTGGTGGACGTGCTGGGGAATCTGCTGGTGATCATCTCGGTGTTCAGGAACCGCAAACTGAGGAACTCAGGTAAGATCTTTCTTCCCTTGAAATGATTGTATATAATTGCAAAGGCGATTCGTGGTCGCAACAACAAATAGACTGACTCCCATTTTGAGGGAAAAGTCGTTGTGCACAGGCCTGTTGAACTTCCATTACTGTGGCAGTATACATTTCCATAATGATATAGGCTGTGTATGCCTGGGTGTAAAATGATGTAGTGAATTCTGGGTAAAGTAGTTTGTTTTACCCTGACCTTCTTTAGCTGCTGTTGACCTACAGACCTGTATCATTGTCATCAGTGAACCCAGTGACACAAACTATTCCAAAGTAAATTGGTGCATTTTACAGCTTTAGCATAAAGAGCACACATTTAACTGAACTCGCACCACATCATCTGTAGTTTCAAGCAAATGCCTCCTTTTGGATTAGGGTGTTAACCTACTTATTGCAACCTAAATGCAAAGGATAGCTTCCATCATTATCCAGAGCACTATTCATATCATGCTAAGGGGCATATATACAGGACACATGGCTGCTGATAGACACAGCGATAACTGGTAGGGATTTAAACTGTACATTTTCAGTTCTTATATAGTGTATTGATGACTCGCTGATGGCCAAGTATTTCTTCACAAATTTAGCTAATGCTATAGTGACTTGATTGACACTTTGCACTATTTGAAATAACTGCCTGTGTATCTCTCTTCCCTCACTCTTCTGCTCTTTACAAGTAAAGTTCAAAGGTCGTCTGAATCACAGTTGCTGTGTAAGAGTAGGTTAATAAGCCCAGGTGAGTCCTTTTGAAAAGCTGACTAGTGTTGAGAACCTATTGATGTGAATGTGTGAAATTACCCAGGAGGCCTCATGCAGCTACAGTGAAGCAAAATGCCAAATCATAAAGCATGAAAGTACTCTTTCCCTGAACCCTTGCTTCAGGTAAAAATGAACCTTTGAGGTTGTGATTCAACTCTTTTTTGATGATAATGAACCCCTTTCAAGAATGTTACTGAATCATGCAGTTGGTTTACCACCGCATTTGCCCCTCTTCAATGTACTGACAGTTTGTCTTTACTAAAAATGAATGAAATAAATTATTCCTGAAAAATGTATTTCACCATAATGTCGTAAAAAAATGTAAACAGAAACTTGTCAAGATAGATATCTTATGCAGTAAAGTCTGCCACACTGTGCTGACCGGCTATTTTGTGCTTTATGGGGCAACAATTAGTGCAAGCATTTATTTGCATAGCCAGTAGGATGCAACCAGGAGACTTTCTTCCTTATTAGTCGATGAGCAAAAAACTCCACTAACCAAAACAACTACTTTCCTGTCATTTAAGAACATTTTGAACCTCTTATATTTTTCACATGGGAAAACATATTTTTCTTTTATTTGAGCATATTTTTTTCAGTCAGATGGACGCAGTCTTGAGAGAAAGACTCCCACTTTCTGCACTCTAGCATGAATTCTTTTTAAGGCTTAGATAAGGTTCAGCTTATTCATAGCTCTGAATCACCTTGAACAGAGGCTATTGAGTTATTTATTGAAGCTCTTTAGAAGTGGAACTCAAAAAGATCTCAAGAAACACATTTGTAAATCAGGATCAATATGCCAAGTGTGATTTCATTTGTGTGTAGCGTAATATACAAAATCCTTTTTTTTAACATAATGCACAGTGACAGACAGAAAAATGAATGTCATTTGTACATTTTCTTCACCACCATAAACAAATAATATTGAGTTCAACATGTACATTGTAGCACATTGCCCTTCACCCCAAGATACTATATTCACTGTCATTCAACATACTATAGCAAAACACACTTTTCACAAAAATATAAAGTATAAGAATTTACGGTAATTATCATTTTTTTATTTCAACCTTGATTTACAAGATAAAAAAATAAAATTCAAACTTTAACTTGCTATCTAGCTGTGACTGGCAATAGTTAAACAATGTCAGCTACCATTAGCTTACATTAAGTTTGTTGGCCAGCTGGCTTGCATTCGGGATGATTGAGCTGGCTAGGTAGCTAGCTACAGTAGCACAATGACTAGGATAGCCTATTTCATTTTATGTTAAATGACTAATGTGAGCTGACACATCACATAACAAAAAAATGCAATTACAACACCCTGTAACACCTGTGGGTGTTATGGGCCAGATTTAAACAAAAGTCTTCCCAATTCTTGAGTGGATATAATTATATCTTATTAAAAAAAGAACTGGTTGTTGTAAGCATGGGAGTTTGTTTTTACATCTTTATCTCTGCTGGTTTTCATTTTTACTCCTGCATTATGTTGATATAACCTTAAATAGTTTTGGGAGTTGGCCCTACACATACTATGGTGAGTCAAATTTAAACAACAACTGTGGGAGTGTTTGTCCTACATAAATCTCACATAGCACATGCAATGGTATTCTATATAAATCATCATATTATATAAGATAATGTTCTGCACTGTAATCATGCTTACCCTTTGGCAAAACATGCTTATCTGTCCACGGAGCCTGAATCAAGTGCCACTTGTGCTTTTACTGTAAGAGGAAGCGCTTGTGGCTTGGATGTTAAAGAAAAGGGTGATCATGTTGATTTTTTGCTCAATAGGACCATGAGACCACCAAAGGGCAAATCAGTACATTTTGCATTAGGACCCATACATCAGTCAATCTCATCCACAATTTCAAGAACAATTGCCTGCACAGGGACACCTGACATATCTTCAGTTTAAAGCTGAATTAAAAATTACCTGTTTCTATTCAAGATTTACTTGGATATTGTGGGTTATCCTTTCTTTATCTATTTCTAGGTTTCCTATAGCCTATAGCATTTCTGCCTTAAAGCTGATCTCTCTCTACTCAAACAGCCCACTCAGCATTTGAGAAACCACACTGAACCCACAGTCATGAACTCGCAGGAAGACGACTGTAGATTGAAACAACCCACTCAACGGTTTAGATGGGAAAACACCTGACTTAACAACAGCTCATAAACAGTCACAGCAGAAGCAGCGTGTAGCATAATTACCCACTACAGTTGTCGCGGCTTTGCATGAATCCCTGCTGTGGCAGAGTGAACAAAGTAAACTGACCGCTAAGTGTTGGACCACAATATTTCGCCAGATGCTAGGTTGGTGAGTGATGACTAACTCTGAGTCATTCTCACCTACCCTTAATAACAATGCATTCATACTGTAGTAAATCTTATAGTACAGACTCATTATTCTGACACTGAATTGGCATTAAAATATGTAAATCACACTAATCAAAACTCCGATGCATGTGCCATGTAACCAAGCTCCATTAGAATTGCTCAATATCTTTCTGCCCTCACACTTTTTTTCCTCTTTGATATTTTTAAAGACCTCAACGTTTAATTTAAAGGGCTTTCTCTCTCATCATGTGCCACTGTATATCAGCAAGCTTGTGCCACAGACACACAATTACACACATGCATGCATTGAGCCATTAGAGCCATTTGTTTCCTGAAATTCATCTTTAAAAAAAATAATTTGAATCATATACAGATTTGTGCCTGCATGCAAAAACACATAAAGCATATTCAGGAAAATGCAGTACAGTAAATCTACACATCATATTGTGATTGTCTTGTATGAATGTGCATGTGAGTATGTGAAAGGTGTCTTGTACAGTTGTGTAGGGCAGAAATTTGTGTCCCCTGAGATTTGTCTTTGAAGGGGCGTAGGTGTTGCAAACCTTCAAAGAGATTTAGACAGGGTCACACATTACAGAGACTCTCTTCACAGAGACTCCATTTACATCATATCTCTCCACCCATCCCTCTCGAGCTTCTTTTCTCTAAAGCTCTCTGCCTCTACAAAATTAATGTTCCTTAGTTAAAACTGAGGTTTGAGGAAAAAAACACTCTTTACAGTGCAGCGTTTCACATCCAGTCGCTCTCAGTCTGCCTCTATCCATGGTGCTGAAACACTAAAAACCGGTCTCTATTCGTCTGCCTCTCTCCATGGTGCTAAAATACTCAAAGTTAAGGCCTCTTTCAATCTTTCCTGTCTGTGCTTGTGTTCTTTTGACCTTGTGGAACACATAAAGTCCAACTATTGTTTTGATTCAAATTCTGCATCTAGCCAAGTACAGTCCAAATGAACAGGAGTGTTTGTCGGAGATTTGAGCAGCCGTCGACTAGGTGCGACCGACCGCTCATTTTGGAAGCTAGCAGGCCGTCTCCCAAGATCGCCGACCAGCTAAAGTACATGGTCATCCAAGGTGAGAACAGTGTTATCTCGAGAAGCCATTTAGTAATTTACCGACTGGGTTCCTCTGATGTCTCTGTAGCGTTTTGAAAGTATGATATAATTCCTTTTGGAAGATAAACTTTGTTGATGCCAAATTTTAAATGAGTTTGTGTTGGACACTAATGTTGTACAACAGCCAGTGTACTTTGGGTCATTATCATATATTTAAATGAGAAAGAACACAGGAAGTGTGGTAGATATACATTCCAGTTAATATAACTGTTGGCTGTATTTCATAATCCAACCTCAATCCATTTAAAAGCTCCAAAAAAAGCTTTGTTGTTTTTTAGATTTTCCCAAAAAGCCTGTTAGCGAAGCTTTGACTGGAGGTATTTTGTCATAGAACAGTTGCACAGTTGTGTTGAAGTGTAGCCTAATCACTAGAGCTGGAATGGCAGCAAAAACACTCCTGCTCTGACTGCATATTTAGCGTACTGCGTCCTCCTGTTCTGGAGCGTTTGGACTCCTAAGTTGAACTTGGCAAGTTTGAACTCCCAAGGACACGGGTAAAATCTTGGTGTACTCTGTATGGAAAAAGGCCTCCAGTCTCTCTGTCTGACTCTGTCGTGTCCATGGTTCTGAAACATTTAAACCCAGTCTCTCCCCTGACTTTTCTGTTTCTCCCAATGGTCCTCTGTGACATTGACTAATACTGCCGCTGCTCTGTCTTAGCTGTAGTTTAGTTAGTTTTCACATGACAAAACATGAAAAGCGATGAAAATATTAATGCAGGAGAGAGAGAGAGAGAGAGAGACCATTCACATGTGTATGTCTGATCTGATATGATTATAAACGTCAGCTAGAACTAAGCCTAGCTGAACTATACCCTTTGTATCATTGTCCTTATAAATCAGGTATTACACTTTTTTACCAACCACTGAACATATTTCTTCCAATTCACTTTTAATTACAGTCTTCTTGCAATTGCTTAATCTTGCTTTGCCTAACTGTGCAGAAATATATTGAAAATATATTTCAACACACGACATATCGGTTAAAAGCGAGACTTTTTGACTAATTTGTAATTGCATCTTTGTAGTTTGAAGACTGCATGGTGCCATTCTATGAGATTTATTCTTCCAAAATAAATTAAGAAACAAGTTAGCAAGAGTTGAGCACACATAAATGGGAATCATAAGCTATCTTACTGTTGTTAAATGTGACTTTTCTTCCAGTTCATTGTTTATTTTCTCCTCCTTAAGCAATAATCAAATTGCTGTTTTGTGAGTCTTTGACTGCTACATACAAGAATGATACAAGAAGCTAACCAGAAAACCATTGAAACCACATCAAATATGCAGGAGAAACAAAAACACAACAGGTAAAACAAGTTGTGACACACAGGGTGTATAAAGCATGTAGTAGGAACTTCATTTTGTGTGTTGATCTTTTTGATTGTTTTCAATGTTTCAAAAGGTGCTGATTTACTTACTTGCTACACTAGCATCTTGTTATTCCTGCAAGATTTCTTGGTGAAAAACGTCTTCTCAAGTCTTAGGTCTAGAATGGATTTTAATATTCCGCTCATCACTTTTAAAACATAGTTATGCTCTTCATTTTCACTATGACCCAGCAAGAACCCTGATTTTAATTCATTGAATTCATTCAAATCAAAACAGGAGATCAGACAGCTTGTTCTGTTATCTCTGTTTATGCTTTGCATATACTGACCCCTAGTGGACATTTAGGTAGAGCTAAGGTATTCTTAAGTTTCGCTTTCCATTCTCCATTTTGTTTTCAGCTGAACAAAGAGCAAGCTACTGTGTGCATGTGAAACAGTGCTCTCCTTTCGTTTAAGCCTTGGAGATATGTCCGTAAGTAAAGATGCAAAATGTTAGAATGAGTATTTTCATGGTGAAATTAATCTGTGAAAAGAAACATTGTCAGTTGCTAGATGAATGTATAATTCACATGTTTTTTTGCTTCATTTTTCGGCTTAGCAGCTAGCTTGAAGGAGCATTCCTGTTGAAGTATGTGCTAAGTTAGCTGTACATTCCTATGTTAATACTTACTTGAGTTACTTACCATGCTGTATACTTATGCTAGAACAGATAAAAAATACTTACCTTCCATGTTACCTGTGGCGAGAAGTTAAAATACATGTACTGGAAAATGCATGGGCATTCAAGTATAATGTTAATTGCATTAAGTTAACTGTAACTTCATACATGGACCTATTTACATTATTATTATTTCATATGCATATGTGTGCAGTATATTGATACATGCTTTGTATTGTATCTTTCAGTTTTACAGAAACGGCCATCAATAAAGCCACACATCTTCTAAAACACAGAGTTTCTGTTCACTATCTGTCTAGCCTTGCCCAGACATGCAATCGCGAGGACAGAATACAGCTAAACAGGTTGTCAGTTCAATCAGATTTTCTTTAATTCTGAGATGCTGTCTCAGCTTTCTGTTGCACAGTTTAAAAAAAGCAGACAGCTGAAGGCAGACACATACCATCCACCCAACAACCCTCTTAGAACCTTTTTATGTGCATGTCAGAGGAGATGGAGAAGGCAAAGAGACGAAGAGATCACAGAGCAGGCAAAATGGAAATAGAGGTGTGTTAATCTGTAGCTCAACAAGAAACGGGGAAGCTATTAGACACATAGGGGCTCTGTTGCTGGTTTGATTTGAATTAATCAATTTACTTGATATTGAATTATTTTGAATCACGCATGAACATTGCATGTGACATCCCATTATACATCCCATTGTGACAAATATTACCCACTCTGTTTAGTTTCATCATGTAGTTTATGTAGAATCCATAGGGGAGCTGAATTGCAACAGATCTATAATACATGGGAGGAGAGAGAGGCTTTGGGGGATTATCTGTATGTGTTGAGGCGGAATTCTTTATCATCTGGTTTTACTGTTTTTTTTTTTTGTCTTACTCAGTGAGTATTTAGGCAGAAGTGAAGGTTGGGCATGACTGCAGTGATGTTTTCAGCAGCTTTAAGTGCTCTGGAATCATCAGCTTTAAGTGCTCTGGAATCTACTTCTGCCTGAGCTGTGCCCAGATACTGTTCTGTCTTTTGGGTGAGGCATGACTTCTGTAATTCCCTTGAACACAGACAGCAGGATAAAGGAAGCAGGAAAACAGAGAGGCTTGAGAGAGAGAGAGAGAGAGAGAGAGAGAGAGAAAGAGATGCAAAAGAAAGGTTTGGAACAGCTCAAAAACAGAAAAATGACAAGGACACAGGATATAAAATAGAGAAAGACAGACAAACATTTAGATGAGAGGAAATCTCCCTCGCTATAAAAAGTATGAGAGTGATGCTGTGTTTCTAAAGGCAAGAGGCACAGCCGAAACAATGTAAGAACTACTGTCATGTTTCATCACAATCATCAGTACTTTAGTGCTGAGATGGGGGATGACTCAGTAGCACAAGTTTGCACATATGCGCGCACATACACAGCAACTGACAGAACAATTTTCTTTAATCTTAATAACCATGAACACGATAGATTGACCCATTTAATCTGCAAAGAAACTGATCCGTAATTCCATTCCTTTATTCTTTATCAAATCCTGTGACGCCTGCTGTAGTATGTCCCCATATCCATAATACATGTGTTGTGATAATTTGAAGTGCATTATGTAACATTTTTTCAAAACCCTCGGGCAGCGGTGGGTGAAGAGGTGGAAGAAGCAAGGGATTTGCTGCAAGAGAAGGAGGAGAAAGAGAATGAAAGGAGGAGGAAGGTGAAATAGAGAAGACGTGAGAAATTAAGGGTAATCTAGGATGAGAAATTGAGAATAGGATATGGGGGGAGGGAGGTGTCCAGGGATGTGCAGAACTGCATTCATGCAGACGACTCTGCAAACAAGACAAACAAACCAAACGTTTGTTTCAGGCAGACAGCGAGAGACAGCGGAGCTGGTTGGAAGCTACTTGCTGATCCACTCTTGGATGCAACCCTACGGAGATGTAGATAAAGACGGTACATGTACATAAAGCTTTAGAGGCCACATGTTAAAGGTATGATACTGATTTTGAAGGCATCTGGGAAGTTATTTTATATTTTGAAATACAGGAATCTATGTTCATATTGTGGTTTAACTGATGGGACTGGTCTATTTGTTGGTAGAATATTTACAGGGCTGATGTTTGAACTGTAAAATGCTCCCAGCACAACTGATATAATATCATAAAGCCAAAGTAGTCATGGCGAAATGCATGACAAAAAGTTATAATTTGCAGCCAACTGTATCAAGATTGAGAGCTACACTTTGAGGTGTTATACCTTGTTTAAATCATTCAAGTGTTCTGTTGTGTCAGTGGTATTTATGATACTGACTGAGTGCTTTACTTCAAAGAAAATTAAAAGATGGAAAGTACAATATTTAGTTTTCATTCAACTAGTTTTCTATTCAGTAAACCCTGAAGTCATGTTAAATACAGTATAGCAGTTAGATATGTCTGATTAGAGACGGGCATATAATCACTCTTCCAAAAAGAAACCATGGATTAAAGAGACATGTGTAAAGACACCATATGTTTATGATTGATTTGAAAAAAAAAAACCTGAATTAAATACTAAATCAAATCTTATTTATTTCAACTCATAGTCTTGTCTTTCGAACTCTAGTTGAATATGCTCAAGGCTCTGGAGTCAAAGTTAACATTTTTCTTACATAAATACATTTTTCCCTCACTTTCATCTATTGAAATTGAACTTTTTTGGGATATGTTTGCAGTTGAATGTGTTTAGTGATTTAGACAATGATAACTGTCCATTAAAGCAGCACTTTGTGAGCAAAGACAAAGTCACTTTTCTCTCCTGGGGGGCTACGTGTCCTTTGGTTTCTGTCCGTCTGTTCCACAACTCCCGATAAGAGCATGTTTGCAGCCCTGGTGTAACTTGGCAGACGGGACAGACAATTTGAGCACTCAAATGCTGTGCATCCACAATGCCAAGTGTTCTCATCAAACACAGAATGCCCAGAGAAATTAAAACCTTTAGTGCAGCTTTAATCTCGACTTTTATTTTCCCAATGTTCACTGTTATAATGATGAGCTAAGAAAGCTTTCTGATTTAATCATCTGCTTTGCTTTACAGTTCAGTGTGCACTGAACAAAGGTCAATCTCCTCGGACTAACCAGACTTAATGTCTGCCTGCTGCACTCCGTAGAAAAGCCAGAAAGCCAAAGCATCACAGGATAATGTTGGTCCAATGTGTACATTTACCAAATCACAGTGTAACATATTACAAAAATACATATAACAACAATACAATACAGAGTTTGGCTTGCTTGAGGCAAAGCGTCCACAAAGTGAATTTTAAATTTTAATTGTCCTGACCTAAGGTTATCTCCACGAAACACAAAAGCTTACCAACAGATGGCAACTTCATCGAATGCACGCATCATTTGTGGTGCACACAAATAGTTTCTCATATGTTATTCGCTGTATGAGATATTCAATAAGATTTGACAGACAGCTTGAGCTGGACTAACAGCCGTGCAAAAGATAAATAGTTAGCAGCCTTATCTCTATTTCCCTTGTAGCCTCTTAAAATCTACAGTAGTCCTGTACAACTCTATTGAGTAAAACAACCTGCTAAAACTTACTGAAACTCCCTGCACCCACGTCTGTGATAATATATTCTCAATATTCTCATAATGCTCACAAGGGGATAATTGTATTATTCTTGTAATAACATATCACCATAACAACATAAAAACATATAGAATCGCTTGTTTCTGTTTAAACATACAAATATGATTAAAAACCATATATACAGAATGTATGTTCTGTTTGAAAACACTTCACTTACGGCAACAAGTAGTCAGCTGCTGCCAGACACACACATATTATATGTGACACGTCTGCATGTTGGGGAGACAGGAAGTGTTATCATGCCTAATAGAAAAATAACTGTGTACCTAGAAATCTGGCACTAAAACATCTCGACAGACCTGAGCATTGTTGTTGTGCTGTGTTAATTCTTGTGCACTCACACCCAAGGTCAGGCAAGAAAACAAGTGCATTGCTAATGTGGCATGCATTAAAGATACAAATTGAGAGACACTGACAATGGTCTGGAAAACATTCCATGGTGCCTATTAAAAATGTGATGCTTGAAGAAGTTGGAGCACCAAGGAAAAGAATGTGGATGTGGACATGATTAACAGATTGATTTATCAGTGATTAAACTCTCACTTCCACATTCTTCAAGACATATAGTTCCATGTGTTATTCTGCCTTCTGATTTATTCTTAGCCTTTAGCAAAACGTCTCTTTGGGTTCCACTTTGTTATTGTGATTTAATCTGTGATTTTAAATATAGTTGATTATTCCTCAGCACATTTTGCATATTGCAATTGCAAAATGTTAAATAGTATATTTTAAGAGGCAAAAAACATCACCTGATGAGCTTAACTGTCTTGCACTTACTCTTACACTGTTCTGTTAATTTTAGAAGATAGAATTACCAATACTGTAGTGTTTGTATCATCTTTCATTTAGTGTTAATGTTGCTGGCTTTTTTATGACCACATGGTGTGTGTGCAGTGCAGTGCAGTGAAGTGGGTGTCGAGTCTAGGGCCCCCAAACATTTGTGCAGGTCCCATCCAACTTTTTTGTGTAACAAGCTGTTTAATAGTTAGATTTTTAATTTTTTTTTTTTACATGCAATAATCTGACATCAATGAATGGCAGCAGAACTGCAGGTAGTGGTCTGTCTGTTCTCCTCTTACTGGAAAGTACTTCAAATTTGATGTTGCTAGAGTCTAAGAGACTTTCTGTGAGTCAGAGTCCTCTGCTAAAGAAATGCAAAACAGAGAGGCAGAGGAAGAAAGATACAGCTGATGGTGCTGTAGCCCTCGGTTGGATAGCAGCTAGCCTGGCTGGTGAGCAGCCTGCCGGCCAGCAGCAACATCATCACCTTTAGCCAAGTTGATAAGGACTGAACCTCTGGGAACGAACAGGCAGAGCTGACTGGCAGTATTTGCTCTGCAGTTGCCCACCATTGCCAACTAAAGCTACAGTAAATTACTATACTGCTGTGGGTTTCACCATGGCTTGTTATTTTTTATTGGACTATGTTTCTGACACCAGTACAGAGAGGGAAGTGCCAACATGTGTGAAAGCAGGAGGTTTGAAACATTTCTCAAAGATAAACTGTCAAGTGTAACAAGAGGCAAGCAGAAACCTTGCGCTCAGAGCATGTTTTCATGGCACAATAGCCATGTGTTTAGTGCTAATTAGCAACTGTTAGCATCCTAACATGCTAAGCTAATATGGTGAACATGGTAAGCATTATACATACTAATCATCTGCATATGATCATGTTGACGTTACATTCAGCCTCACAGAGCAGCTAGTTGTTTAGGTTTGAGGACGGTTTATGGATTTTTTACAGACTAGTCATATGCAGTTGGGAATACTTTTTCACTCTCCCCATTAACATTAAATACAATGCAGTCATTGTATCATAAGCTGCTCATTTCACCTGCACGGTGAGTCCCAGAGACCTGCTTTAATCTCCAGCTCTTTCATATAATCGCAGCGCAGCCCTCCATCACTGAGGTACGAACGGTTCAGACTTGTTAGAGAGAGCTGAGATAAACTAAAGCTTCCTGTTTGGCCTGGTGTGTTGGATGAACTTCAACTTTCAAACGCCAAGTCCTTGAAACTTGGTGTTCCTTTGGTAATTGCTTTGGTCGATACCCCACTTTAACTTCCCTGCAGCCTCTAAACTGCTGCACAGATGTTTTATGATTCTGAGATTCAAAGAACTCTCTCTCGCTCACTCACTCTCTGTCTCTCCTTCTCTTCAAAGGTGTCAACATTCAGTTCAAGTTTCTAGTATATTTTGCCATTTATTGTCACATTAGGCTCCAGTGCTGTTACATAACATGTTGTTGCTCTCTTATCAAGCCAATTTCTCCCAATTTGTGTTGGCTTTGACAAATCATGAGAAATAATTTTTGGCAGTCGCTATTTTTGAGAGATTTTTACATGGGCTCTGGCTCACAGTACATTCACGATGCATAACAAAAGACATCACATGCACGATGTAGCACATTCAGGAATACTGGAGAGTTATTATTTCATCTCTACTTCAGAGTGCCTTTTATGTGATTCGTGACACAACAGTCTATCATTTTACTGAGCAAAGACTGTTTACAATAAATTGCAAATGATACTTTTACTTGAAGGTTCTATATATTAGACTAGTTATACAATGCTCATCCATCTACGTTACCACATTTCACATTTCTTGTTCCTCCTCTTCTAATATTACATCCAAAAAAAAAAAAGAATAAAAACAAGGCCAGGTTAAATGGTTTGTGTGATCGGGATCCATTTAGCATCATGGAGTGTGGCCATGACTCAGCTCCTGAGGGTTTGGGGTTTCTGTGTGTGGAATCACTCATCTCTTCACCTGACAAGCTTTTTATCACAACACATTATTGCAATTCCACCAACGTCGTCCATATGCTGACTTTCTCTTGCAGCATGAGGCCCATGTTGGCTGAACCGAGACAAGCCCGGCAGCACGCGCCTGAACACAAAACAGCCATATGTACAGGCAGCACTAATTATGCAATGGCCAGACATTTGGAAGACGAATGCTGTCTCTTCTCATTGTGCTTCGGAACTAAGTAGCCTTCAGACCAGCGAGCAATTTATCCTAACTGCAGTAACAAAAAGAGATATTTTATTACATATGGTAATGGAGTCAGGTTATCTGGTCATCATGTGATACCAAACCATCTGTCTTTCTAATGCATCACCTAGTGTAATGTTCACACTATTTTTTTTCTTTCCTGGTGTTGTCTGTGTTCGTTTATTCTATCAGATCTGTTTGCTAAGCATTTTGTTCTAAATATTTAAATCTGTAAATACTAAAACCAGAAATGTAACAATGTTCATTAAGTTATTAAGAAAATAGCCCACACCGAGGGCAATATAAAATTATGTCCAGAAAATACTTGGTAATGTATCAATATGATTATTTTTTTTATGTGGCATAACAATTGAGCTTAAGATTTGTCATTTTAAAAATGAGTTCTAGTAGTAGTAGTAGCCTGCCATTCCCATTTGTCATGGAGTTTCTGCATAGTAAAAATAAACTGTAGGCAGACATATTTGAAAGAAATATCCCAAAGGACTGTGGTCCAAAACCTGTCTGTACCAAAAAAGTCTCTTTTCTCCATCCCACATACAACAGATAATATTTTAAATAATTTAATGTATGAGCAGTTACATTTGAGGCATTATCTGCACATGTGCAAGTAATTAAGCCCAGCTGCACACACAGATGCACACACTGGGACAGCATGTTTAGCATAAACTGGTGTTCAGATGAATGGCGGATCAGTAAAATAAATATTAACACAAGCTCCACATACTGATGCACACACAAACTAGAAAATGAATGACTTTGATAAGCTACTTCCAGTCTGGACATTTCACACAGCATAAAGAGCAGAAATGTCCCATCTACTGAATACAACTATTGATTGTAGTTAACTATGCAACTGTCTGTGCAGAGAGCCAAACAGATAATTTATTTGCATATTAAGATGTGTGTTAAACTTCATACAAACATTTATGTGTTTTGTAAAATGTACGAGATTCACTTGGACTGAATTAGAACAACTGTATCTTTACCATTGTTTTACACCTACTGTATAGGTGAACACAGTTATTAAACCTAATAACATTACCAGTTGTTGCCACTGCTGCTGCTGTTATTCTTCAGTACCCATTGAAAATGTGCCTGATTTCTTGGCCTCTGGTATTCTTTGAGAACCACCTATCAAAACAAGTTCACACTGTTTCCCTGTACACCTTCTTTCTTTCTTTGTGCCTGACTTACCATGATTTAAGTTGTTCTTTATCATTATGGCTATGATTTACTCAGCAGTGTGTCAGTTTGCACTTTTGCCTGGAACTAAGGTTATACTGCATGGCCGTTGCTTAATTGGTTCTCAGTTAATTAGTGTAGAGCACACAGGATGAGGGTTCTGTTTGTTTTTTTGCAGTCAGTGTGTTGTGTTTGCTTTAAAACCTTGTGAGTATAATAGTAAAGTGATGCGACACTACATTGAATGGCTTTTTCCAGAAATAAAAACTGCATACAAATCTATAAAAAATATCAACTAAGAGCAGTAACTATCCAAAGGCAATATAAGCAAAAATAATACTAAATTATATAATAATACTTAATATTCGTGAGTATGCAAAAAGATTTTGGTGTTTTTTTATGCATGCAAATTATTTTTTCTCCAACTGTGGAAACAGTTTATTACTTATTACATCATCTTGCATTTGATATCTTGGAGCTGGGTGCTTTACACTGTAAACATGGTAATCATTGGGTGTGCAAGTTAATGTGATAAAGCGTCATATGTGGGGATGCACATTGTTTACACTGTCCAGTGTTCTCTAAAGAGAGGCAATGGTGGCAGAGAGAGAGAGAGAGAGAGAGACCTGAGGGAGGCAGCTAAAGGAAGAGCTTCTTTGCAAAGATGGTTTTAAAGCAGCAGCCGGCCAATGGCTAAATAAGATTTACTGAAATATTCAGCAACCACACACACTTTCCTCCAATTAGTTTTTTTTTTTCACTCAGTAGCTCTTTTTAAAGAATAACTTAACATCATCTCAAAAAAAAAACTTGCTTACCCCCAATGTTTGCAGTGCTGCAGTAATGTAGCAAGGATGATGTTGGGAGTGATTACACTGTTATCCTAAATAAGTTGACTTTACTAGAAATCTGCGTGGAAACCAGTTGCCTTAAACTGTTTAAGTACCTGTGTTTAAGAAGGTGAAACTTAACAGGTTAAGTTGTATTAACACAGAGCGGTAAGTTTATGCAGTAGACAAATTAAGTTTACATTAGTAGTCATTACTAAAAATCATTAGTAAACATAAAGTGACTATATATAACTATTTAATCTTTCTGAAAGTGTGTAATTTTTCATTTTTGATCATAAATGACCTGTAACAGGAAACAAGACTTACAGTGAAATGAATGTATTTTTATATAGTTTTTAATAATGCCTTTGCCCATTTTTTCCCGCAAAGTCACAAAATGATTTACAGTAGGTAGATGGAAGAAACAAACATACTGACGGTTCACAGATTTCAATGTAAGACCAGAAAAGACTGTGTTAGTGAGTATCCATCCAAGTCCATCTAAGTTATTATTACGTTTTGTTGCTACAACGTTTGTTGCTACAACAATCTCTTAATGCTTTGGCTCGTGACAGTGACACCCCTGGTTTAGCTCACTAGACATCCAGGCTAAGTATGCAACATGAATGATGTTCTGTCTGCGCAAAATATCAATCCCAACTATAGACCTCAACAGTCCCGCCCCTCCTCCGAGAGACCTTAGGTTCCGGAAGTAAATTTCCCATTCATTTCAACCATTGACGTCTGGAAAAATCCGTATATAAAGAGAGAGAGAGTTTTAGACCATGCCTTAGGCTAACCAGCTACGACGTGACTCATAAGCATACAACATATAATTTTGAGTGAAAAAACGAACAGAAAATCCAAAAAAAGTCAAAGGTACAAGACTGTGTACATATTTTCATTTCCGAGCGAAGGAACTACTCATCCCATAAACCACCACGCACCACTGAATAATATAGTCGAAGACACAACCGCGAAAGAGCCTCTTGAACGATAGTTACGTTATTGTAACTCCAGATTCTATGAGTATAGGCGTAGCCCTCTAAACCACGCTATTGGGTTTATCCCTTCGCGCATGCGCAGTCGTGAAGATTTTCTTTCCCGCCCAAGCGTGCCGCTCGGGCTTCAACTACGTCCGCAAATACTGTATATAAACAGAGCGGACCCGTAGCTCTGCTCCCAACATAAGCTTTTTCTTCCGCTAATGTAACTGGAGAAGATGGCCCGAATCTTAGAGGGCTACGCCTATACTCATAGAATCTGGAGTTACAATAACGTAACTATCGTTCTATTCCGTATAGGCTTCGCCCTCTAAGCCACGCTATTGGGTTAGGGCGAAGCTGATGTAGTCAATGCCACCTGCGACCCAGAGCCCACAGTGGAACATAGATTAAACTTCTTTTCCCCTCTGTCTCTCTCTCATGCACTGACAGGGGACTGTATCAGATAATCCGTTATCTAGGTAACGGGGCCTGCCATGGTAATAATTTGGCCTAGCCGAGAGGGCAGGCGTGCATGATTGGTGAGGGTAGTACACGATTGATAATTATGGGACGCCCGAGTCCCTCCCAGCCACCCAGAGTAGGGGGGGGGGGACCCCAGGCAGTGCACATGCAGTGGCACATATCATGATTGTAGGCGTGCATGGCAGTGAGAGAGGATGTGTGATAGCGACAAATATATATATACATATGTACATATATACATAGGCTACACATATATGTGGGACGCCGCTCTCCTCCCCACATACGACGGGGCATCAGCCGTCGTTGAGTGAGGATAGGACCGAGTGAGTCAGAGAGGGCTCGGACATATCCCGCAAATAGAAACGGGTGAAAGGGCATGGGGATGCCCAAGAGGCCGCCGCGCAGATGTCGGTTACTGACATGCCTCTGAACAGAGCTGTTGATGCCGATAGTGCCCTTGTAGAATGTGCCCGGATGCCCTGGGGGGGGGGCTCCGCCCCCTCTGTGTTATAGGCCTGGGTGATAGCTTCACACAGCCAGTGAGACAGACGCTGTTTTGACAGGGTCGCTCCTTGGGAGTGTTCCCTATAGTGTACAAACAGCTGTTGTGTCCGCCTTATGTCCGCCGTGCGTAAAACGTTTGGTGATAATGCACCCACCAGGCACAATCGGTGGGAAACCTCCTCCACGTCGTTGTAATGAGGTGGGGGGAAAAAACCCTGGAGGGAAAAAACCCTCGACCGAAAGGAATTTGTTAAAATTTTCGGTGTGAAAGAAGGGTTAGGCTGTAGGGTGGCTGCGCTCTCGTCCCCTCTAATGGAGACAGGACGGTGAAACTGACAGCGCACATAAGCCGCTCACTCGCTTGGCTGACGCCAGGGCAAGGAGAAGCGCCGTTTTTAGAGACAGCAACCTGAGAGAGGCTTGTGCCAAGGGCTCGAAAGGAGGCTTCCCCAGAGCTCGAAGCACCAGGGCCAGATCCCATTGGGGAGTGAGAGAGCGCACGGCGGGTTTTTGTCGTCTGACCCCTTTCAAAAAAACGCTTTACTAGGGGGTGCGCAAAAAACGTTCTCTCTCCATAGCCTTCGTGGCAGGATGAAATGGCCGCTGCGTAGGCTTTGACTGTGGACGGAGCCAGGTCGTTATCTACCAATGTTTGGAGATAAGTCAACACGAGAGGCAGGGGACACGATATAGGGTCTGTTTCCCTCTCCGTGCACCAGCGCTGGAAAGCGGCCCAACGCGCCGCGTAACACGCTGTTGTGGAGGGGGCTCTCGTGCTCTGAATAGTGCGCACCACGGCAGGAGGCAAGGCTAACCTCTGCAAGCGTTCCCACTCAGCAGCCAGCCCCACAGTCGCAGGGTTATCACTTGATTCTCCTCCTGGATGCGTTCCAGGAGACGAGGAATCAGAGGGACCGGGGGAAAAGCATATAGGAGGGTTCTGGGCCAGGGGTGGTGGGAGAAAGCGTCCACGCCGAGGGGTGGATTGTCCCGTGCGCTCAAGGAAAACCACAGAGCGCACTGTGTGTTTTCTCGTGAGGCGAACAGATCCACCTCCGCTTTCCTGAACCTGCTCCGCAGCTTCTGAACAATAGTGGGATTCAATTTCCACTTGTTGTGAGAGGGCCCTCCCCTCGACATTAGGTCTGCCGCCCGGTTTAGTATCCCAGGGATGTAGACAGCCTTGAGGGACAGCAGGTGACTGTGTGCCCACAGCAGAAGGCTCCTGGCTATTTCCAATAGCTGGGCCGAACGTACGCCGCCCTGGCGATTTATGAACGCTGCTGCAGTAACATTGTCTGTCTGTATGACGACATGTCTCCCTGCTACCACCGGGGCAAAGTGTTTGAAAACCTTCAGCACCGTGGACAGCTCCAGACAAATTATGTGTGGGAGGGGGTGGGGGGGGGGGGGGGGGCCATTCTCCTCCCACCACCTGTGATTCGGTCATTCCCCCCCAGCCAGTGAGGGACGCGTCCGTGTACACTGTCACGTATGACGTTACCTTGCCCAGGGGAACCCCAGCTGACAAGGTCCGGGGGTTCCCCCAATATGACAGGTCCGACTGCAGGGAAGGAGGAATGATCAGCATTCGCCACTTGTGACGTATGGGGTCGAGACGGTGACGGAGGAACCACCTCTGTATTTTTCTCATGTGGAGAAGCCCCAGGGGGACCACCATGTAGCCCGCGGACATCATGCCCAGAAGGCGCATGACGGACAGCGCTGACACCTTTGCACGTGGCGTGGTGCGCAACAGGAGAGAGAGCAGCGCGTCTTGCCTTGGTGTTGACAGCCTGGCTCTCATAACAATCGAGTTTAGCACTACGCCCAGATAAACTATCGATTGTGTGGGAACCAATGAGCTTTTCTGCCAGTTTATGGCGAAACCCAGTGTCTGCAGGTGCTGCAGAACTGCCACAGTGTGCAGCGCCGCCGTTTCCCGAGAGGGAGCCAGGATGAGAAAATCGTCCAAATAAAACAGGACTCTGACGCCTTTTTTTTTCTGCAACGGCTGAAGTGCCGTCTCCATACACTTGGAAAATGTGCGGGGGGCCAGTGAGTAACCGAACGGTAGTCGGTTGTACTGAAAATGGGTGCCCTTGGAAAAGAAGCGCAGGAATCTCCTGTGTGTGGGAATGATTTGGATGTGAAAGTATGCGTCTTTCAGATCCACAGATGTAAATCATTCTTGGTGGCGCACACATTCCAACACATGTCTGATGGTCAGCATGTGGAATGGGCGCTCCATGACAGTAGCTCCCCTAGCTCTGTCATGGCATCTGGTTCTGCCTGGGATGACACGGTTGTCTCCAATACGCCCGCGAACCGAGGCGGGGGGGAGGCGAGCTGAAGTGTATCAGCTTTGACATCCATGAGTCCATGTGTGTCAGCCTGATCCATGGTGCTCTGAGAGCAGGCGTGCACATGTCTGTGTGTTTGTTTACGGACATGGTCAGCAAGGAGCGCAGAGCCCATTCCGCCGCTGGGCGGGACGTGAGATTGTGACGCCCAGCCCATGGAGGGCTCTGACGAAAGGGCCGGTCACCGCCGTTGAGAGGCGGGAGCGGTCACCGGGTCATTGTCTTCCTCGTCCCGCTGGCGTGGGGAGAGGGATGACTGAGCGGCACCATTCATAGTGAATGAGCGTTCGCTCTCGCTGTCTGCATAGTGAGAGAGCGGTAGAGCCCGCGTGCAGCGGTGGGCTGGTGTGCGCTTGTGTGGGGAACGACTGTCATGTTGTCAGCACACTGTTCAATGGGAACAGGGGCTGCTTGGCTGAGGGGAAACTGCTCTTTAGAAGGGTGGGGGTGGCCCTTAAAAGGGCCGTTGTGTTTCCATCTCTCAACTGTATGTGGACAGACGTTTCCGGCGCCCCGACGCCGCTGTTTGTTGGGGGGCTCGGGGATAGGTTAGACCAGGTGGGGGCCGCCTTCATGGTCCTCCGGCTTCGAGAGGCCTGCCGGTCATGTGGAGCCGGCAGTCGCTGCGGAGGGGGGCCGGGCGGAGGAGCGGAGCTCGAAGCCTGGGAAAACGCAGCCGCAGCAGAGGCTGTGGCGCGCTTCCTTTCATGCCGGTTGTCATGGTGACGGAGGCGTGGAGGAGCCGCCTTCCAAGAGCCGAGCATTCGAAAACGTTCCGCTTGGTGCAAATGGGACGTGGCTGTCTGTAGGCGGGGCCCAAATAGTCCATCAGGAGCTATGGGGCCGTACAGAAGCTTGCGTCTGATGTCAGTGGGTAGCTGTGTCATGTGGAGCCAGATGTTTCGCTGGCTCCACAGTCTGCCACGCCATGACTCTGGACAACGCCACCGTGGACGCCATGGTCAGGGTGAGGATCGCGGTCATAGCTTTGCCAATCTCCTTGACTAGCTCCGGAGGAAGAGCTCCCGGAGTAGGCTAATGGCCATGGCGGAGGCGGCGGAGGCTAGCAAAGCTATATTGTTCTGTGCTGCGAGACCCTGGGCCGCACACTGGTGTGACCGGTCAGTGACCTGAGCACATACCTGATCCATGGGGCGAAAGAGGCGTAGGCTTCCGGTGGCCGAAAAAAAGTGGCCTTCGGAAGCAGGATGGACGTCAGGCTCTGCTCCAGGTGGGGGACCGAAGGGAAGCCCGCTTCTGTGTCGCCTTGAACCCAGGTAAACAGGGCGTAGCGAAAGACAGGAGCCTTCAGTTTCCCGGGCTGGGAGAGAGCCTCTTCCACAAATGGCCGAAGCTCTGTGAAGCGCGGCCAGAGTGGGGCCCGTGAGGAGGGCGGCTCCTGAGCGTAAACATCCCCGCTCAAGAGGCCACGAGCTGGAAGCTCAGCCGGGAGCGCAATGCCTCTCTGGTCTGCCGCCTTTTGATGATCTCCGGCAGATCCAAAAGAGAGGGTGGAGCTGCCTGAGGCAGAGGGGAAGACCGCCGGAGCGGTGCCCTTGGCCATTCCGGAGATGGGGAGAGCCGCAATGGGAGGGCATCGATCCCCGTTTCGAGGTCCAGATCTCCCAGGGGGAGGAGGGACAGCCGGTGACGGAGGCGTTATCCAAGAGAATCGAGCCATCGGACTCGTGCTCGTCGATAAAGCCTTCCTCCGGCGGATCCAGAGTGTTGACGGATTGCCGTCTGTCTGCCCAGCTGCCATCCCCTTCCCTGCTAGCCTGACACTCCAGAAAAGCTTCCGCCCGCCGATAAGCTCTTTAGATGGCAGGCGGATGCAGAACTGGCACGAGGCGTCGGGGGTGAGAGCCTGACACTCCAGAAAGCTTCTGCCCGCCGGTTAAGCTCTTTAGATGGCAGGCGGATGCAGAACTGGCAAGAGGCGTAAGCGGCGCCAAGGCAGGTCTCACAGCGGGGATGGAGGTCCGGCGGCAGGATGCAGCCAGTCCGGCAGGTGGGGCAGAGGTGAACACCGCTGGAAGTGCTTGTCTTCATACTGCTAGCTTGAAGAAAAAGTGGGAGCAGAGCTACAGGTCTGCTCTGTTTATATACAGTATTTGCGGACATAGTTGAAGCCCGAGTGGCACGCTAGGGTGGGAAAGAAAATCTTCACGACTGCGCATGCGCGAAGGGATAAACCCAATAGCGTGGCTTAGAGGGCAAAGCCTATACGAAATAGAACAACTTCCAATCTGACGACAGCCTCGTGCACCTTTTCCTCCAAAACATAGTGATTTTTATATAGTGAATGTACAGTTAATAGCAGTTCTTTCAGTAGTAATCGTGTAAATAATAAAATGATTGATATGACTCATACAGTATGAAGGCTACAGTAGCCTAGCTAAAGTAAACGGATAATGTTAACTAACGTTACCAACCTCCCTGTAAAACTCACCACAACTTTGTAGGTGTTGTCCCTCATGCTGGCCCTTACAAAACCCACGTATGTAGTGTGTCATTGTACTGCAATGCAAAATCTCTTCAGCAGGAGGTCAAGGAGAGTAAATACTATGCGGTAGGTACGAAACACAAAGAAAAACAAGGCAGAATAAAACAAGGAGAAACAGAAAACAAAAATCTCTGAACAGTTAATTACATTCATGGCTAAATGTTTTACGGTACTTAAAATGCACATTTTAGCCTATTGGTCTTTGTAATTCCAATTATCTGCCTCAAAGAGAATCTGCAGCATTAACCTTTTTTTAATTGATCTTGTCCATCCAAATGTGCATGTCCCTGTTTGATGTATTTGAGCTGGTTAGAGTCGAGCGCTAACTTCCAGTTACATTAAGACGTTCAAATCGAAAGGACTTGTCACATTTCTTACTGGATAAATTGCTGCACATTTCTAAATAAAATGTTACCTCAGGGATGTTTATACCAATTAATTCAAACAGGATAATATTTCCCCTCTATACTTACTTGTGAGTTAGATAAATGGTGTTGTCAAGCCAAAAGTGTTGGAAAAGACTACTTGGTGAGCCATGGATGAAGTGTTTGCAAATAGCAATTGTCTAGCCATTTATTTATGGGGATTTTGTGGATTTTATTCATTCATGCTGTTATTTCGTTTGTCCCAGTTCGACCAAAAGCTCAAAGAAAGTGAAACACTACATAGATCTAAGTGCGGATATCCTTTCTATCTGTTTGTCACGAAAAAGCAAAAATCAGACACTTAAAATGTGGATTTGCTGTAGGCTCTATGTGTCCTTGCTCTTGCAAAAAATGTAAGCTTATGAGAGTGTAAAGTTGTACAGTATTTGCCTGAGGCAAAAACTGCTTTTTTAGTTATAGCATAATACTACATCTGAACTCTTAAGAACAGACTCAAACTTTGCTGGAAATCCTGTTCTTCTGTGAACTTCTTTTAAAGGTCCCATGGCATGAAAATTTCACTTTATGAGGTTTTTTCCCCCAGCCTGCCTATGGTCCCTAGTGGCTAGAAATGGTGATAGATGTAAACCAATCTCTGGGTATTCTGCTCTGCCTTTGAGAAAATGAAAGCTCAGATGGGCCGATTTGGAATCTCCTCCTTATGACATCATAAGGAGGAAGGTTACCTCCCATTTCTCTGCTTTGCCTGCCCAGAGAATTTGGCCCGCCCATGAGAAAGAGAGAGACGTCATGGCTTGAAAACAAGTGAAGCATGGCAGTTGGTCAAGACCACACCCCCACACTCCACCTTGCCCCCCCTCTCTCCTCCTCAATAGCATTTAAAGCTACAGACACAGAAATGGCACATCCCAAGTAAAGCTCATTGTGGGACTGGCTCTAGTGGCTGTAATTCTGCACCAAGGCTGAATTTTGGGAAAGAGACTTCAGATACAGTATTAGGGGACCACTAAGGCCTATATAAAAGCATCCAAAAAGCAGCATGTCATAAGACCTTTAATGTGTGGAGTCTAGAGAGTGACGCAGTGCACCTTTTAGGTCATCTTCTTCACATAGTAGTAGCCTGACATGCTCCCAATCCATTTCAGACTGGCAACATGGCCTGATCATCCAATCTGCAGTGTATTTTGTCTCTTTTCTTCTGTGAGAAACACATTTAACCTCTGAAAATAAGGTGGAAAAAAGAAAAAGCAGGATCATTAAGGAGCTCGAAAGGAGGGTTATTGGGTCGTATCGTTCAAAAATAACACTGGCTGAGAAATTTGAAGCAGCTAAGTGAATAGACACATGAAAGAACAGGCAGTGGTGGAAGTGGTAGAAAGGTTTGCCTTGTGGGGTCAGCTATGTGTGACCAGGCAGTCGGCAGGGCAGTAGAGTGAGGAAGCTGCTGGCGTGCTGAGGAAAGGGCTCTGATGTATAGTAGTGATGACAAGATCGTTTATTGCCTTGCCTACAAAACTATGAGAAAACGCATTACTCTTTTATCTTGTCCACATGTCATCAGCTTATTCTCCCTTATTTTCTTCTGCCGCTAACAATCCCATCCTCTGCCGACCTTTAACCTCCTTTTATTTTCCACCATCTTCCTAATTTTCTATTTCCTGTCGACAGCTTTGGTCATTCATCTCTGCAGATTGAGTTAGACATTGCCTCCCGTTTGTCTTTGTGTCATGTTCTTCCATTTAACAGATTGAAGAAATGACCAGAGTTGACAGCTTTATTAAAAAAAAACAAGGCTGTTAATTGTTCAGATCATGTCTTGTGGAGATAGTATTATTTATCCTCCTTAAATGAGACTGCCTTCCCACTTTTAGCACAGCCTTTCCTCATGAAAGTGCAGCTTTTATAATGCCTCACCATGTTTCCCTCCACTCCTTTCTGGATTCAGTCCCCATTCCTGTCACTCCCTTACCATGTTTTTTTTTGGCCCCACACCTTCACTGAAAACAAATGTAAATGCAACAATGCAAATCTGCCTAGCATGTCCTCCTACATGAAAGGCATTTAAAAAAGCAAACGAGAGGAAAATCTTTGCAATCCCTCCCCGTGGGCGAAATGCTTTCAGACATGCAGGGACATTTTTGGTTCTAATATTGTTTATTACAATCATGCATAGATGCCTTTGACAAAGCAGATTAGGTTTCAGTCAACATTATCATATGCAATCATGTGCATATGAATAACCTGGTGAAGAGCGGTACAAACATCCAATCCACCTATTAGGCATAACATGAGGGAAAAAAACAAAAATACCGTTTACTATGCGTTTGTTCATTTCCTCTTTGATTGGTGCAGCCAAATAGGTTGCTGCTGCAAATTAAACGCAATGCTTCAGAGTGTGTATATGCTTTCATATGGAAATTCAAAACATTCAAGGTCTCTGAGCAGTTGCTTGCCCAAATTACACCCATATTCCAAGGGCTGCTGGGTAAATGAAGTTGTAGTGTAATCTAACTATAGTTTACATTGCTCTAAACCCTGAAACAAGATTGTCTCATTTAAGCTTATACTCTCATTTATGAATATGAGGAAATGAGATCACCATCATAATCCGTGGTTTAGTGAACAGATGGTTCAAAAATTCTTACAGGTGTGCATCTACGTGCGCTCGCTACATGTGAAACGTTTGTTTGCTGCTTCATCAAATGCGTGCTGCTCTCTATCAGGCTAATGTAGGAGAAAGTGAAGCGGCCAGCTACTGCACGCACACGCGCACAAACACACACACACACACACACACACACACACACACACACACACACACACACACACATTTATTGTGTCCATGCCATGTGGCAATGGCTGCTTATCCAGTCCTCATGCATTAACAGCATTGCGTGGTCAGAGAAGTCATTAACAGCTATCACAGAAAGGATTTCTCTTTTCATTTTTGTTGAAAATTACAACCATCTGGCTTGTTTTTCCAGCTATATAACATAACTGATACATGTCCATTAGTTGTGTGTGTGAGTATAAAACACTATTCACTCCTTTATCTTCTTCTATTTAAAGGTGCTCTAAGCAATGTTGGGTGACGTCACTTCTTGTTGAAGTATTGTCAAACAAAACAGAGGCTAGCTCGCCCCTCCCTCCTCCTCATCCCGTCCCCTCCCCTCCCTTCTGCGCACTAATCCCCCAACCCCCACCCCAAATCCTTCTTGTCGGTTATTGGCTGGAACACCGTTTGTTATGTTTCGTGGTGCAGGTTGGCGCATTTTTGTTGCCGTTTGTGGAGCCTGGGCTGGGCTGTCTACAAAGACAGTGTGTTCAGGGGACAGGCAGCTAGCGGATAGTGAGGAGATGTTTGCTGTATCTGACAAAAAAAATTTGTAGCCTAAAAAACGCGCGACAGCACTTAGAGCACATTTAACTTAAATTAGAGGGTGAATCCAGTGTTAATAGAAAAGCATACATGGTGTGTCTAACATAATAAAGGACGTGACTCATCTCACAATAAGAGAGCAAGTTACAGTAAGAGACTGTCTCCCTCGTGTCTTCTTCTCTAGGTAATGTGTTTGTGGTGAGTTTGGCCTTTGCTGACCTTGTGGTAGCCTTCTACCCATACCCCTTGGTTCTCTATGCTCTCTTCCATGACGGATGGGCACTGGGAAACACACAATGCATGGTAAGGCCGCATCAGTTACCACATGTTTCAGTTTATAAACAAAACAACGGCAGTAAACCCTGACACAAACACTTCACTTTCTTTCTTTCTGTCTTTCTGTTCAGGTCAGCGGTTTTCTCATGGGGCTGAGTGTCATTGGTTCCATTTTCAACATCACTGGGATTGCAGTGAACAGATATTGCTACATCTGTCACTCATTCTCCTACAGTCGTCTGTACAGCTATCGCAACACTCTGCTGTTTGTTGCCTTAATTTGGGTGCTCACAGTATTGGCCATTATCCCCAATTTCTTCGTTGGCTCCCTGCGCTATGACCCGCGGGTCTACTCCTGCACCTTCGCCCAGAATGTCAGCAGTTCCTATACAGCAGCAGTAGTGGTGGTTCACTTCTTGGTTCCCATTGCAGTGGTTACCTTCTGTTATCTACGCATCTGGGTACTTGTGATTCAGGTCAGTCTCCTGCTTCTCTACACGGTTATTTATGTCTTTACAGGCACACAGTAGGTATTAATGAGGAGGGTAATAACACCAACCAAATAAACCTGTAAACATGCATTAGTTGTAAATAACACAGGCACCCCTTGGGCCAAACAATGATAAGCCATTAGCCTTCCAGGGTTCAACCTAATTGGACCTGTAATGTAAACAATATGGTCACTCCAAGTTTTGAAATTTTGACCTTAACCATTGACCCTTTACTGGACTACTACAAGTGTAGATTTAAAACAAACTGAACACAGCAACAATTTGGCATAGTCGAGGAATATCATGTTTGACAGGCAGATAGATGGATGAGATCAGCGGAGTGGTTGTATGTGTGTATATCTGTGTGGGTGTCTGTCAGCTTTTGTGTGTTTTGATGTAAAATAGAGAGGCAGACAGCAACAGTAGCTTTATGGCATCATTAATAGTCTAATTCCTATCTTATGTGTTTTCATCATGTCCAGGTGCGACGTAAGGTGAAGACAGAGGAAAGCCTTCGTCTCAGACCAAGTGACTTGCGGAATTTCATCACCATGTTTGTGGTCTTTGTGCTGTTTGCCATCTGCTGGGCTCCACTTAACCTGATTGGCTTGGCTGTGGCCATAGATCCGTCCCGTGTGGCTCACCGTATCCCTGAGTGGCTTTTTGTGGTCAGCTACTTCATGGCCTACTTCAATAGCTGTCTGAATGCCATAATTTATGGCTTACTCAACAGGAATTTCAGGAACGAGTACAAACGCATTGTCACTTCTGTCTGGGTGACTCGGCTTTTTGTGACAGAGACTTCCCGAGCCGCTACGGACGCCAGGAGCATGAGAAGCAAGCAATCGCCGCCTCCGCCACTCAACAACAACGATTCAGTCAGAGATCGCACAAACAAAGAATGAAATCTTAAATCCTTGAGCCTGTTAATTCCTGTTTTTATGTGACATCCAGTCAGTTGTGCAGCTGAAGAGTATCAAGTAACGGATGAAGCTGGAATATATGGCTTGGTTTTCTGTTCGCTGACATCGATCAGAACAGGGCGCAGATGTCTACATCTGTGGAGAAGTTTTTTTTAAATCATTTTTAAAGTTGTGAAGAATTATATAATTAATATAAATTCTTGAAAGTTTATCATTTGGGGGATTAATTTAACAACTTTGCTATAGTGCTAAATAAGGCCAAGTTTCCTCTGTGATTATCAACCACCAAGCATTAACAGAGCAAACATTTAAGAGATGAGTTACGTCCTGGGAGAGCCATGCATTGCAGTTTCACTTTGCTTGTACTCTAAAAACCATCTGAATGGTGCATTAACATTTCATAAAAAAAATGTAATATCCTTTAATATCTACTGCTGTAGACTCTAGACATATTTCACAAAACAGGGTAACCACTGTTAAACATCAACCTATCTTTAGTAATTTTTAAAAGCCTCAAATAGTACAACTCGCCTCACCTGAATGCTAGATGAGGAGATGATGTCAGTCTGTCTATAATGTCTAAGATCAGTTTGTGGGGTTTGACGTGGTGACAGTAATGTGGCAGTAGCATAATACTTCACGCTGCCTGGTCTGACCTTGCACTGCAAAGAATGACAAACAAAAACTTAGCAATGAACATAATACACAAATTCAGGAAATTAACTCAAAGCATTTATTGCACAAAACTAGCACCACACTACGTAAAAAGTGCCAATTAACATGTCTGTTTGTTTTTTTTTAAGTTCCAAAACAAATAGTGTATGTGATGTAGCAGGTGGAGGACACCTACATATCTACAAAAGTCGCTGTATCCATCGTTGTACATATCACCTTACTACTACAAATACTTCTCAGCTGCTGCGGTTTGACCATTATGTAACTTAGGAGGATAGGTCACTGTTTTGAATCCAAAATGTTTCTAACTATGAGCAAAAACAATGTTAATAAAAACATAAACAGCCTATTTCCCGGAGGGCTAAATGTTAATTTGATATTGAAGTTATTCTTAAAAACATTTTTTCCCAAAATATTCCATTTGTTTTCAATTGAATAATGTTGACTAGTTTTCAAATTGTCTGCTATACGAGTGCATTTATTAAAGTTTAATTAACTATCAATTTACCATTTATTAATAATGGTTATTATGAAGTTTAACAAACAGATTTTTTTTTTTCATCAAAAACGTAAATATAGCATATATAGCTTCTAGGGTTACACTTATTGTTTATTTCATATTAATGTTCAATATGTTTGTTTGTTTATGTATGCACCAACCACTAAGGCAAATTCCTTGTAAGTGTTCTCCAGGCCACACAGCAGGCCAACAAAAGGATTAAGGTACAAAAAAATTTGAATACAATAAATACAATATATACATTTATTGAAGATGCAGCAAGCAATATAGAAGGGGCACATGTTCCTCTGCCTTCTACATCATATGCAGGATGTGGCAGTCTGATGCATTGGTAATTTGTATTCTTTATTCTGAAATACTTGTGCAGCTTTTCATTTCATAAGTAATGGATCTTCATAGTTAATTTATTTTCTAATAAAATGTAATTCACCAGGAACACATTTTGATGAATTCAATGTGGAAAAACAAAAGTGTACATAGGAGTTGTACTGTCACTTTGTCATATTTCTTGACAGAAGAGTGACATCCATTGCCTCTTGATTGAATAGTGTGTCGAAAGATGTAGATTGTTGAGAAGGTACAGCTCATATCTGTATTCCCATCTCAGGGTGCCGATACCTAATATTTTGTCATGCTACAGAGTTGTCTCTAAAACATTTGCAGGTTATAAGCTGCCATATAAGGGAGTCTGAAGACATTTCAAAGGGATATTTCGTACATTACTGTCAGTGTGTTTTTTAACTGTGGTATATTGTTATTGGAGATGTATTCGAAATGTGTTTTTATAGTCTTTATATAACCTGAAGCTAAATAACCCCACACAATTAACAGTTAATTACCAGGTTATGCCTAACCTTTATATCCATTTAATTCTTCTACAGTAAAGTGCATCTAAAACAACCTCTTGCTTAAGCATGTACATGGCATCACTACAAATACATGTGTTTTTCAGTGTGGAGTGATGAAATCAACTTCTAATTGCATAAATCAAACATCCAAGAATGGCAAAACAAGGTATTCATAATAATTGTAATGTTTTTAATTTTTAATTTTATTTAAATTCATTGATGTTTTCTATTACAGTGTTAAAATGTGCAAAACCATAAATCAAGAATGGTAACAGATGCAGTTTTTGTTAAAGAAATGGGATTTAAATAAATGTAGGGAGTGACTATGCTACCCTGACAAGAGAGGTGAGAAGGTCACTCCACCACTGGGGAGCAGGAGTGGTGTCCAGGTCGCTGCAGGAAAGGGAGAACTGAGCAGCAACATACTGTAAACTAAAAAAATAGTGATGTTGTGGTAGAGAGAAAACCAATGCTTTAACATCTGAAGAGTGTTTTATGTGCATTTGGAGGGAAGCAAAGACTTTGAATCAATTTAAACCAAAGAATCGGGCACAGCTGAAGAGCGTTAGGTGTACATACATTTTATTTTCATTCAGAAATACCGCTTTACAGTTACAACAATAGTGTCAAATTTTAAATTCTATGGCAAGTGGCATATTTTGTATTAAAAACTAACCCATTCAGCAAACCTAGTTTGCCTCCAAAATGCTTCTTTTTACACATTCAGGCCAGTAGTCTATACATTTTCTCTTCAGCATTGTGTAGAAGTTTACATGCAGGCCTCAGGCAGGACACTCAATTTGCAGTAGAAGAGAAGAACAAATATTACCTTTTTCTCCTTTGTGTTTTCTTTCTATTCACCCTACAGCAACAGTATGTAGCTATGTTCATTTATCTTTCCTATATGCTCACTGTCGGCTGCCTTACTTTGGGCCTTTTTCTCCATGAGACCAAGCGCTAGCTTAAAGCATAGATTCACACAGCATGTTTGTAAAGCACAAGCTCACTAACCACTCTGCTGTAATTCTCACTGGGCTTTAACTCAGAATAATGCGGTAATTATTCAGTCTTACAAATCCTATGGTGAATCTTAATCAAAATTTATAAGCTGGCAGCTTATAAAAAGCTTATAAAACAGGGTCAAAACACTATTAGTTGTATTAATGCTGCAGAGTGTAAAGCTAGTTTCTAAAAACAGAAGCTACAGGTGTGCTATGTATTATTGTAACTGAGGCGTTTGAGTTCTGAGTCAAAAAATTGTGAACCTAGCAGTGAAAGTCATCACAATGTTTTGCATTGAAAGATAACAGCTAAGGTTTCTATGTGCTACTAATCATTTTGAGTGGTGTACTCAATGATGCAACATTGGATTATGCTGTTGGAGTCCCTGTTGCACCTTTCTTAACATCAGTGCACAAATTTCATGCAGGGTTGACATTTTCCTCAAAGATGCTTCCCTGAAAAGTAGCATGAGTGAAGTAACCACTTTGCATTTGATAGCTTCTGTAAACACAGTCGCTTCATTTTGCTTATTTTTACGGATGCAGTTTTTAATTTACGGTCCATAGATCACAAGATATTCCTAAATCAAATTTGATCACATACAGTGATGTGCTAATTAAGACTGTTTGCTTATTAAGGCTTTGGTATGATTTTAAATACAACATAGCAGAGCTTTTTGATCAGTGTTACTGTCTGCTATGCAGAAACCTGGCAACCTCATAAGCAGATATACAATATGATTTAAATATACTGCTCACAGCACAATTCAGACTAGAAGTACCCTTAAGCCTCACTGTTCTCTTCCTTTATTTTCATCTGGACATACTCAGTAGCCAGTTTAGTTTTCTTTGTGTCATTAATGGGTTATGTAACAGCATGACAACATCAGCTGACAGCTAAAGGCAGAAAAGGATGCAACACTGATCAACTTATGTGCAAGGTACCTTCACTTAGATGAAAATAAAATGACAGGCCCTGGGAACATAATTGAATGCACTGATGACAAACCACAGAAACGTAGCTGTTTATGCACCTCCTATACATTCCAGACAGGAAAACAATTGCTACATTTAAAACTGTGACTATGAAAACATGAATGAAACAGCTATTGCAAAGCACAAATCCTTTTCACCTGATAAATATATACTCTCAGTGGCAACTTATTTAGCTGCAACTCGTTAGACGTAGGTCAGATCTCTGTTTGCTCGCTGCCTGAATTTCCCTTTCTTTTCAGTCTGTTTTATTGCAGCATAATACTCTAAAGTAAGTGGTCTGAGCTGGCATCCAGTGCCATCTTTAAAACAATGTTACTGCTTAACATAGGTCACAGAAATGAAGTTCAGCGCAAATTCTTTCAGGAAGTCTTCTAATAACTTCAATCACCGCTCTCTCTTCCTAAAACTATTCAGCTGTTTAGAGGCGTTCACTTTTCAGTAAACCAACCAGAATTGGCCACGAAATTCACGATCCAATCACAGCATTATATCCCTGCTTAAAATCTGTTTCTCTCTCTGCTGCTGTCAGCTGTCATTTCAGGCAAAGCGTGCAACCCTCCTCCCCTTCCACCTCCTAAAACTGAAAACTAAAACTGTGACTATGAAAACATGAATGAAACAGCTATTGCAAAGCACAAATCCTTTTCACCTGATAAATATATACTCTCAGTGGCAACTTATTTAGCTGCAACTTGTTAGACGTAGGTCAGATCTCTGTTTGCTCGCGGCCTGAATTCTTTGAGGCATGTTCACAAGAATTCCTGTTCAAGCTGTAATGTTTTTTTGTGTGTAAAGAGGCACCAAATTAAACAATTAAACAATTATTTTTAGAAGATGAGCGAGATTGGATATTGCTCACTGAACTTTGAGCTTTTAGCCAGTCGACTACTCGTGTCTTGATAAGTATCTTTTAATCCAGAGGCGTGTGTGAATGTGCATGCTTGTCTGATGTTGTTTATGAGGTGATGCTCATTTACAAGAGTTCACTAACAGGTGAAGGTCACAACGCCCAGAGGATGGTCTGCGTAACCAAATGGAAATCTGTGGAATGTAATGGACTTTGACATTCAAAATTCAAAAGGCTTAGTTGTGAGTCTCCTCAAAAATGAACTGTGTGTAAAAATATACAGTATGCATTATGTGTACAGTTCTGCTGAAACACGATGTTATGTAAAATAAAATTGAGATATCATAGCCTACTTGATATTTGCTCATTAATGCGTTTGTGAAATCAGCACTCTCTGAAAGATTTGTTGCTCTCTTATTAAACATATTTCATATTTCATCCCCAAGTACTGTAAGTGGTAAAAAAGTTTTTGTGAAAGCACAAAATGCTAGCCTGGAAATCCAGACCCAAATCCGAAAGATTAAGGGTATAAAACACAACACATTTGTCATCATAGACCAGGATTCCAGACTTTTTAAGGGTGTTTTAATTGAAGGCTCCCTAGATGAGCCTCTTAAGGCTCAGAATTTCGTTAAATTGGAGCAAGAGAGCTTTTATATGTGTAGGATAGATAGTTTGAAGGGAGAGCATACTGCTGCCCTGTGTTAGTGAAAAGGTGCAGATTTGAATGAGGTAAGCAGCTTGCAGAGTTTAAATGGAATAAATTGGGTCACATTAGGCATGCTTGCTGCAATGTGAAAAGATACATCTTGAATTCTATACTCTTGTTTAGCCATAACACTTAAATGAAATTGACTGATTAATTAAAAACATGTCCAATCATCAGCCCATTATAGTGTTTTAGCAGTTTCTTGACTTACAGTCATATAATACACATTTAATAAACATACCTGTGTGTGTGTGTGTGTGTGTGTGTGTGTGTGTGTGTGTGTGTGTGTGTGTGTGTGTGTGTGTGTAAAGTAAATGCAGATTGAATTGTAGCAGGCGGCAGGACATGGACAAGTGGCTGGAGGTGATCCAGCAACGCTATGATTAAGAAAGGGGGATGTGGTTGAGATAAATTACTGCTTTGCTCATGATAAATAATTGCAAGAGGAGATATCCAGATGGTGGTCTTGACTCATCCCCATAGTCAAAGTCAGTGCACAAATCAGCGCTTTAATGGGATTATAGAGGAAAACAACCAGTCGCTTCAAGAGAATAAATTCAACAAGTTTTATTCTTTGTAATTTGTTATAACAAATTACAAAAATGTAATAAGGGGTTTTTGCAAATGTACATTCCACTCTAACCGTTACAGCCTCATACATGTGTCCTTTTATTTAAAAAGATAGCCTTGCAAACTATGACACACAGGAGACACAATATGCGGCCACAGATGAGGAGGTCAACTGATATCAAAGTGATTAATAAGGCTTTCAAGTATAATAACTTTGTTCCACTATTCATTATTGCCATACTCCATTCTTCGCTTACAGCCCATCTAAAAAAAAAAAAAAAGATGCCTTCTCCTGCTGCAATATCTGTTATTTATTTAATTTATTTTATTTTATTATTATGAGGTTAATGTGTATATTTAGAAAGTTAGAATTACTTTAATTGAAGAAGCTTTCTTTTGAATTAATTTGTCACCATATGCACAGTGAGATAAAAAGAAAAGGCCTTGATTTGAAAATTTAGAAAACATGGTTATAATTATCGTGAGAGCAAACAAGGAAGTAAGATGATGAAGTAGAAGCGTGCCAAATTCTGGATAAGGAGGCAAGTTGGGGTGGTGGATGGGACAAACAAATACAGGACTTTCACTCAGGAGGGTTTGTGTCCCGTTTGAAACAAAAGTCTACTGTCATTTTTAAATTAACCTAGTTTCACGGACCTAAGTCTGTGATGCAACCTAACGTCCTCATTGTAGTAGTTTACGTGACTCATTTTAAGCCGAACCCTGATGTGTTTACTAACCCTAAGTATGTTTGTTGGGTTACACTTTACTTGAAGGTATCTACATAAGAGTGACATGGAACTGTCATGAACACATGACACTGTCATGACACTGTCATGACACATGAACCCTAACCCTAACCCTAACCCTAACTTGTCATGACAAAAACCAAATGACACTTACTAAAAGAAGCGTTATGTCATAAACGTTCATGACAGTGTCATGTCACTCTTATGTAGATACCTTCAAGTAAATTGTAACCATTTGTTGCCTAAACCTAACTAGTTATATATATATATATATATATATATATATATATATATATATATATATATATATATATATATATATAACTAGTTAGGTTATATATAAGCGTTATATATAAGCGTTATATATAAGCGTTATATATAGGCGACTGTGTTTACAGAAGCTATCAAATACAAGCCTTTTCAAATGCAAAGTGGTTAACACAGTTAGTTCATAAATACTGTTTTGATAAAAACTGTATTCTGCATTTTGTATTTTCTATGATTAAGTAAAAACCTAATGGTTGCAATTACTCTCACGTTTGACACCAAGCTGCAGCAAATCTCACTGTAGAATCAAATAAATCAGTATTGTCAATCTCTGTTTAATTAACCCTTGATATCCAATTGTCCCCTTTTATTACTTTGAGGTTGGAAAAATCATCTTATTCCGGAGGCCTGAAAGCATCATATTTAATATCTATCAGCTTGTTCCAACCCTTCATTCAAGCCACAGGATATAATGTTTACACTCAGTGAAATATTGAAACCCAAGACTCCATGTTTTTCATGGCTGCACCATTCCATCAAATGGAAATACATATTTCCCAATATATACATATTTTGTCCGACATAGTTGATATCTTTGGAAACGTGGAGACCTCTACTAGAATTTAAAATTTTGTTTTGTGGGTTGCAACAATGTTTAGCTGCACAGCATGAGTTGGAAATGACAGACACACCATGTGAGCTACAGCTTTCTAAGGGTATCACAACCCCAGCTCCTAGTATTCGTAATGTTGCTACTCTGCCATGACTCTGTCCTTTCAGATCCAGCCACTCTCTTCTGCCCTGCATTAACCCCTCTCCCACCATTCCCATCACTTGATCTTCCCCACCTACTCACTCACCTGCTTCCCATTTCCCTAATCAGCCTCATAGTATATCGCCCCATCTCTTATCTCTCACTCATTTCCTGCCAGGTTTCCTGCTAGTTTGCATCCGCACTAGCTTTCCAGCCTTTGTTCTGCCTGCCTGATCTACAGTTTTATGATTCTCTGCCAGCCCCCTTTTGAATAACTTTGACCCTTTCCTGTTTCCATGATTAAGTAAAGTTGTATCTGCCTGTGAAACATGCTTTTGAGTTTGGTTTGCTGTTTTTTTTAGCTGTTACACAGGGTTTAATAGCTCTGAGCTTTAACACTGAAAAGTGGACTGCAAAGTTCTAATACAGTTTAAGACGCATGCCCTTTTCTTTACACCAGCAAAATATGACTATAATTACTGTAAACACTTTTCTTTCTTTGTTTTTTTTTCAGAGAATTGACTTGGTCTATTTTCCAGGAGCCAGACTTCACAGCATTGTCAGCAGAAAAACACATTCAAAACTAATGATTTTAAACTGTCTTATCCAGAATCCAGCTTTTGTCCTGCTGCCAACAAACTCAGCAAACAGCAATGACTGCTCCACTGCAAACACTTTCAATTACTGTACTTTGCAGCTGGAAGAACTATATTGACTTGACTGCTACAGTAGTCAGCTGTCTGCATTTGATGAGGACTAAAGGAGCCTGAAGACTATGTCTGTCATGACAACAGACGCTGTAACAAAATAAAAACAGGCCTAAAGAAATGTAAGGCAGTTCCTCGACATTTGGCTGAGTGTTCAGCGGTGAATATAAGTATTACAATTTTCATTTTCTTTTCAGTCTGTTTTATTGCTTAATACTCTAAAGTAAGTGGTCTGAGCTGTCATCCAGTAACCTGACTCCGCCAGATGGATTGCTTCGCATTTGCTCGGCATATCCATCTGGGAACTTTCCGTTGGAGAACTTTTGGGAAGGGGTGAAAATACTGGTTAGCTGATTGGATAAACCATCTGTCTATCACCACCTATGTTGGTGATAGATGGGCCAAATCAAGCAATCAGATCAACGATATATCAAACTCTTACCGAAACTGTCGGGAGAAGAGCAAAAACATCTTTTCCTCCGAGAAAAGCCTCCAGTGCCGTTTTTTGCTCTTCTTTCAATGAAGGAATACTTTCTAATTCGGATAAAAGTTGTGCGATAGCTACGCTCATCTCATCCGTGGAAGCCGCCATGCTGTTTAGACTGAACAGTCGCTTCTCGTTGCATCACACCTAAACCCGCCTCAAAACCAATGCTGATTGGTCGGTTGTTTGGCGAACGGCTCCAAATTTTTTCTGTCTCAAGATGCCAGACTGATCTGTGAGTGGAAAACTGGAGCTCGCGAGATCAGGACGGTCTCACGAGGCTAGTCATCCAATGCCATCTTTAAAACAATGTTACTGCTTGACATAGGTCACAGAAATGAAGCTCAGCGTAAATTCTTTCAGGAAGATTTCTAATAACTTCAATCACTGCTCTCTCTTCCTAAAACTATTCAGCTTTTTAGAGGCATTCACTTTTCAGTAAACCAACCAGAATTGGCCACGGAATTCACGATCCAATCACAGCATTACATCCCTGCTTAAAATCGGTTTCTCTCTCTGCTGCTATCAGCTGTCATTTCAGGCAAAGCGTGCAACCCTCCTCCTCCCTTTCCACCTCCAGTCAACATCTCCCGTGGCACCCTGGGTCTTCCTCCAGCAGAACGCTCCGTCGACTCCTTCGGTCTGGTCTTCGGGCTCTTCGCCACCGCCACCAGTGTCTAGACTCCATCGGGGGGATATGTCTTGGCTTCTCTACCCCTTTAAAAATGTATTTTATAAAGATGGAGTCTAATCTCCAAAGACTCTGTACATTTCATATTATGCATATGTACAATAAATCTTTGCATATCTGCAACGAAGTCTCTCCTGATTGAAATATCCTTTTTCATTTACACTGAGCCATTCACAGAGAAGGCAGTACATTGTTTAGTTGTTGAGACTCTTTTTTATTAATGATTCCATAGTAATGTCTATTTCTAAAATACAATTTCCACCAAGATAAGAATACTGGTAACACTTTACAATAAGGTACACAAAAAAGTATGTAGTTAATGATTAACGAATGAGGAACGAATGAGGAATGAATGAGTAACGAATGGTTAGTTAATGATTAGTTACTGATTGACTGTGATTCAAGCACTAATCATTAGTTACTGTTAAACAGACTGGTAGTTACTGTTAAATTAATGAGTAACGAATGAAGAACTACTGGTTAGTTAATGATTAGTTACTGAATGACGGACTCAAGCACTAATGATTAGTTACTAATAAACAGACTGTGTGTGTTACTGTATTAATGAATCATCACATTGTTGAAGGCTTAAAAGCAATTGTATGCTGCTGCAGGGCATGCTTTCATCCTGCCACCCTGGGTTTTGTGCGCTGTCGAGCGGTAATTAAAGACCAAAGAAGGATTGATCCTTAGTTAGCTGCTACTTATTAACGATTGATTACCTAACCATTATTTACCATTACTGAAGCATTGTGCATACCTGCAAATAAAGTGATGCATCATACTGAGTGGTTAATCATTAACGAATGATAAGTTAAGCATTCACTACCATTAGTTAAGCATTGTGTGTACCTGGAGATAAAGTGATATATCATACTGAATGGTTAATCATTAACGAATGATTAGTTAAGCATTCACTACCATTGGTACTAAGTGGTGGTTAATCATTAACAAATGATTAGTTAAGCATTCACTACCATTAGTTAAGCATTGTGCATACCTGGAGATAAAGTGAGATATCATACTGAGTGGTTAATCATTAAGGAATGATTAGTTAAGCATTCACTACCATTGGTACAGAGTGGTAGTTAATCATTAACAAATGATTAGTTGAGCATTCACTACCATTGGTACTGAGTGGTGTTTAGTCATTAACGAATGATTAGTTAAGCATTCACTACCATTGGTACAGAGTGCTGGTTAATCATTAACGAATGATAAGTTAAACATTCACCACCATTAGTTAAGCATTGTTCGTACCTGGAGATAAAGTGATATGTCATACTGAGTGGTTAATCATTAACGAATGATAGGTTAAGCATTCACTACCATTAGTACTGAGTGGTGGTTAATCATTCCTTAATGATTAGTTAAGCATTCACTACATTAGTTAAGCATTGTGCGTACCTGAAGATAAAGTGATATATCATAATGAGTGGTTAATCATTAATGAATGCTTAGTTAAGCATTCACTACCATTGGTACTATGTGGTGGTTAATCATTAAGGAATGATTAGTTAAGCATTCACTACAGTGGCGGCGCCAGAGATTTTCTTTTGCTGGTGCTATGGGGTTGCTCGACGTTTCAGTGAGGGTACTCTAAAATTTAGAGTTTCCCTTGACACACATGCAAACAATACACACACACACACGTGCAGATACACACCCACCTCCGCCGCGGTTTACTAAGATAGCGAACGAGAGGGAGAGAGAGATTGATTTATGTTTTTTAGCTAAAGTTAAAACTAAAGTTGCCGATACAACAGCACCATAAAACTCTGATTAGCCCACCGAACATATTTCAAATACCAGCCAACAAGCCGGGTTTACACAGTCATTACTGGATCACGTGTGTTTGCTTCATGTTTTTTTAGTCTAAAAATAATCGGTTTGTTTCAGTAATGTATTTATTCATTTTTCAAATATAAATTATACTATTTACACATTAAAAAAAATATTTTTTTATAAATAAACCACAGCAATTTCTTGGGGGTGCTAAGGGGATGCTATGGGAATTCTAGGGGTAGCTACAGCACCCCCAAGCCCCTCCCTGGCGCCGACTATGATTCACTACCATTGGTACTGAGTGGTGGTTAATCATTAACGAATGATTAGTTAAGCATTCACTACCATTAGTTAAGCATTGTGCGTACCTGGAGATAAAGTGATATCTCATACTGAGTGGTTAATCATTAAAGTGCCCATATTATGAAAAAATCACTTTTTCTGGGATTTGAGGTGTTATGTTGTGTCTCTGGTGCTTCCACACACATACAAACTTTGAAAAAAATCCATCCATGCTGTTTAGAGTGAGATACAGTTTCTGAATGTGTCCTGCCTTCAGTCTCTGGGTGAGCTGTTCAAAATCGACACGGCTTGTGACGTCACAAGCCAAAACGAGCAGGCTAACCGCAACCATTAGCTCGTAGCGTTAGCATGCTAACGCTAATGCTAACGCTAGCATGCTAACGCTAGCATGCTACCTCGTTCTCAATAGCAAAGCACTGCTACAACACACACAAGTTCACCATAATCTACAAAAGAACTACTTACATGTGCGCCCTCATTTAGAAGTCTCCCAGCTAATCCTGCCTTGTAAATGACCAAAGTCAGCCTTTCTTTTACTGTCTACGGAGCTAGCTAGCTGACATGATCTACATCTGAGCTACTGGGCATGTGCAGTGCAATCAAAGATAGTACAGAAGAAGAAAAGAGGTCTCACTCTGTAGCTAAAACAGAGACCAGCTAAAAAGAGGATCTGCAGCAGTGAGAGAGAGCGGTGCAGTACAACAAAAAGATGGTGTTTTTTGAAAATTAAACCATGTAAACCTATTCTGGTACAACCTTAAAATACAATTATGAACCTGAAAATGAGCATAATATGGCTGCTTTAAGGAATGATTAGTTAAGCATTCCTTAATGATTAACCAACACTCAGTACCAATGGTAGTGAATGCTTAACTAATAATTCGTTAATGATTAACCACTCAGTATGATATATCACTTTATCTCCAGGTAAGCACAATGCTTAACTAATGGTAGTGAATGCTTAACTTTTCTTCGTTAATGATTAACCACTCACTATGATGCATCACTTTATTTGCAGGTATGCACAATGCTTCAGTAATGGTAAATAATGGTTAGGTAATCATTCGTTAATAAGTAGCAGCTAACTAAGGATCAATCCTTCTTTGGTCTTTAACTACCGCTCAACAGTGCACGAAACCCAGGGTGGCAGGATGAAAGCATGCCCTGCAGCAGCATACAATTGCTTTTAAGCCTTCAACAATGTCAATGCTACAGAATATACCTTGTTTGTCAATGTAAATGTTTTGTGAATATCATTATTAAAATATATTATGAGAATCATCCTGTATCATGTCTATTCTTTTTATTATTATAAATCCCATGAACAGATTTCCTAATGATTCATTAATACAGTAACACACACACAGTCTGTTTATCAGTAACTAATCATTAACTAACAGTAGTTCCTCATTCGTTACGCATTCATTCACCAGTCTGTTTAACAGTAACTAATCATTAGTGCTTGAATCACAGTCAATCAGTAACTACTCATTAACTAACCATTCGTTATTCATTCATCTAACAGTAACTACCAGTCTGTTTAACAGTAACTAATCATTAGTGCTTTAATCACAGTCAGTAACTACTCATTAACTAACCATTCGTTACTCATTCATTTAACAGTAACGACCAGTCTGTTTAACAGTAACTAACCATTAGTGCTTTGAATCACAGTCAGTAACTACTCATTAACTAACCATTCGTTACTCATTCATTTAACAGTAACGGCCAGTCTGTTTAACAGTAACTAATCATTAGTGCTTGAATCACAGTCAATCAGTAACTACTCATTAACTAACCATTGGTTACTCATTCATTTAACAGTAACTACCAGTCTGTTTAACAGTAACTAATCATTAGTGCTTGAATCACAGTCAATCAGTAACTACTCATTAACTAACCATTCGTTACTCATTCATTTAACAGTAACTACCAGTCTGTTTAACAGTAACTAATCATTAGTGCTTGAATCAAAGTCAATCAGTAACTACTCATTAACTAACCATTCGTTCCTCATTCATTCCTCATTCGTTCCTCATTCTTTAATCATTAACTACCTACTTTTTTGTGTACCTTATTGTAAAGTGTTACCAGAATACTTATCCATCACGTATCCATCATTAAACACTCTCACTTTTCTCACATGTATGGTGGCACAGTGATTAGTGTTGCTGATGTCTGCCTGTTTTTCCTGTGTCTGTGAGCAGGTGCACTATTTCCCTCCCCACTGTCCACTGACACATGCAGGTCGGTGAGATGGGAGCTCTAAATTGTAGGTGTGATTGTGAGTGTGAATGTGTTTGTCCGTGATGGAGTGGAAACCATGAACACAATAGGTTGAGAGGTGGGGTACACCCTGGCCCAATCGTGATGGGCTCCAGCCTCGCGTGCCATGTAGACAATGGAGTAATGGGTGTTGTGTGTGAAAACAAAACAGTATCTTTGATTGCACCTCTCACACAATACATAAAGAGTAAAATCATTGTTTAAATTTTCACAATCGGTGTTAAAACAACTGTAGAACCAACTACATTACTCCACTTGATTTACAGTTCCCAAAATTGATTTCCTTTCTGCTCACATAGCTTTGGTTTTAGGATTTCCAGCATCAGTGCTTCATCAGTGCTTCAACTTTACACTTTCCATCCACTGTAAGATGAAAGTTTCTCTCACTTCACACCCCCTCTCCACCCCTAAATTCTCCTCTTCTACTTCTAATATGCACTTTTGCTAAGCCATTTGTGCCTTTCTCCTCTTTTATTTTCCGTATTTAAACATTTTTGTACTGTATATGATTAATTTTAAGGTCACAGGAATATGTTGTTACATCTAGCACTATGGCTCTTATGCAAGCACATTTTATTATTGAATTTGCATGTGAATTAAGGTAAAAAGCCAAAATTGACTTGGTGTGTACATGTCTTTGTTGCATAGACTTTTAGTGGCAATGTGTAATGTATTACCTTAATACATAAAGATACAATGCCAAATCCACATTAGCAGCTTATATATCTGAGGAGTTATTGGAGTAGGTGTTTTGTTAGCAGTGAATTCAATAACAAGAATTTTGGAATTGTCCTTTAAAATATTAAAGGACAATTCCGGCGCAAAACAAACCTAGGGGTTAATAACAGATGTGTACCCACTCGATCGCTCTCTGGGACATGTTTTCATGCTAATTGAATGTGTTTGTAGCTTGAAATAAGCTAGCGCGGACCGCTGATTAGCTTACAACGCTAGTATTCAGGGCACAGGAAAAGTAAAAACAAATCACTATTTATACCACTAAAAAGGCTCAAAATATCACCAAACTTCAACGGTAGCATAATGAGGGTCCCTAAATGTTAGTGGTACAAAATAGCGATTTGTTTTTACTTTCCCTGTGCCCCGAATACTAGCGTTGTAAGCTAATCAGTGGTCCGCGCTAGCTTCTTTCAAGCTACAAACACATTCGATTAGCATGAAAACATGTCCCAGAGAACGATCGAGTGGGTACACATCTGTTATTAACCCCTAGGTTCATTTTGCGCCACAAAAAGTAAGGAAATTTGTGTTTGGTAGATTATTTCTCTGTGGTAACAATGCTTTTTGGCAATAAAACTTATACCGTTGGAAAGCCTGTTTAGTTCCCTTTCAAATGGTGCCCCATTTGTAAGGAACATGCATTTGTGGGATGAGCAGCAGCGCTGAGTATGTGGGTTGCATCCATGAAACATTTGCCAAATCTTCTCTGCCAATGCCAAACAGCTTATTCTGCCATTGACTCGTTTGGTGTTTGGTGGATTGGATGATTGAAGTTTGAAGAAACAAGACATATTGGCAATTTAACAATGTATTCATTTCACAAACCGGAGCCTCAGTAGCGTGTGGAAGAACCATACACAGCCACAACAGCCTGGCACCTCCTCCTCATGCTGGTCACCAGCCTGGTCACACACTGCTGTGGGATGGCATCCCATTATTCAACCAGCATTTGTCGCAAGTCAGCCAACGTGGTTGTGTTGGTCACTCTGGCACGAACAGCACGCCCAAGCTGATCCCACAAGTGTTCAATGGGGTTGAGGTCAGGACTGCTGGTTGAAGAATGGGATGCCATCCCACAGCAGTGTGTGACCAGGCTGGTGACCAGCATGAGGAGGAGGCTGTGTATGGTTCTTCCACACGCTACTGAGGCTCCTGTTTGTGAAATGAATAAATTGTTAAATTGCCAATATGTCTTGTTTCTTCAAATTGCAATCATCCAATCCACCAAACACCAAAGGAGTCAATGGCAGAATAACCTGTTTGGCATTGGCAGAGAAGATTTGGCAAATTTTTCATGTGGCGCAACCCACATACTCAGCGCTGCTGCTCATCCCACAAATGCATGTTCCTTACAAATGGGGCACCATTTGAAAGGGAACTAAACAGGCTTTCCAACGGTATAAGACTTATTGCCAAAAGGCATTGTTACCACAGAGAAGTAATCTACCAAACACAAATTTCGTTACTTTTTGTGCTAAGTTTAGAAGTAGGGAGTGAGAACATAATTGTTTGGGCAGGCTTTAATTTAGACCCTGCCCTTTTTTCCTTTGTGCACTTTTCAAACTGAACTCCAAGATGATTTTTTTTAAACAGTAAATTTGAAGGGCATTTAGGATTTCCATGAAGCTCCCCAGATGTGACGGACGTGACTTAGCTCTTTTCAGCAGCTTACTGTGGTCCCATTAAAGTACAGCATTTTGTCTAAGGTTTTTTTTTAATTCATCACCATGTCAAAATGTCAACAAAGAGTCATACTTTAACTTCTAACCTTCTAACCCTACTGGGATGCCTTTAAAATTACTGTTACCCTTTCTAAAAAAAAGTGGTTCTGGTTCTGAATCTTTTTTTCCCCCATCACTCTCATTTTTCTCACTATCTTTCCCTTTCTCTCTTTCATTGTAACAATATATTCTCACAAAGGACATAAAGAGAATAATGTATGTGTGAGATCTGATGCAGCCATCTGGCAATAATTAGCCAGTAATTGATAAAATTAGTGCGGCAGCAGGCGTTTAGTTTAATGGTCAATAAATCAACTGGCTGCAGAGTATCCACTATACAGTATACAGTATACAAAAGCAATACAAAACATATATCTAATTATATATCACGTAAACTTTAAAAGTTAAAAAAGAAACATTAGCCTAATGTGCAAAAATGTAATGTTTTGCCTTCTGTCAAAAACAATCTTTTTTGTAACCTGACAGCCATGTGCAGTCTGATTAACATACTTATATATTATCACATTTGAGGAGGAGTACTCAAGGAGTACTCAAAATAAAATGTGTCATCATTTCTCTTTCCGATTTGATCCATTATTTAATGTATATGAATTATATTTATTGGCTAGCACACAACAGATGTCAATGGCAGGCTTTGCGAATTCTTGATAGTTTATTAATTAATTGAAATGGATACATATAGGCTAGGTAATATATCTTGTTAACTATAGTTAATGTAATGGCTACATAATAACTTGTCAAATGTTTATTTGATTATTTTTATAGTTGGGTATTTTAAAATAGATGTTATCATTCATTCTAGTTTTATTTTCAGGGTAAATGATTACATTCTCTAAATTGTGGCTGCTGCTTCTTACCAGCTATCCATGCCAATTATTCAGTCAATACAAAGTGAATAATAAAACATTGTTTATTTTGTATTAACTATGCAGACATGCTGAGTGCCAGTGGGATGTATGTAGATCTATGAGACAATCTTGACATCTGCATGGCCTGCATTTGAAAATGCTTGTGAAAAGGATGATGGATTTCTCTCCATTCTGTTTGTGTCACAGATTAACTGTGAGACTCTTGATGCATTTCAATTTCAAACAGGACTGAAGTTGCCACAGTATACCCATTTTATGAAACTGTTTGCAAACTGCATTTCATGGTGCTTTACAGATACATGTATTTGGTTAATAGGCTATTTCCTCAATGCATTTGAGTGTTCACATGCTGAACACTCACTGTGCTGATTGGCAGGCAGTCCCAGCTCTCCTGATCCAAATCGGCTCAGCAGAGGCAGTCCAGAAGGTGTCTCAGTTGCCTGACTGGAAGGATTAAAGACAGCATCAAACAGTAATCTGAGATCTGTTCATTACAGCTCCTCTGATAAAATGGAAATATGGATGTGAGTTATGCAAGTTGAACAGAGGGAGAGAGCTCCTGAAGACTGTCAAGGTAAATGGTGCAGACACAATGAGAATAGTTACTAAAGATCAATGAAATAAGAAACAGTAATATATTTCTCAATCAGTGTAGTTAAATTATTGTTTACATGACACTCTGAACAGTTTATCATAATATGACTTGGCCATCAAAACAATTTAATTCCAGTTGGTATAGTCAGTTTAGTGCTTATAGTGAAATAATCCATTCTGGTAATGACAAAAGCTATTAATTACTCACTGCCTATTGAACTCTCTGTAATACTTCCCACAAATCATTAGCTTCATAATCAACTTTTTCGTTTCATGTTACCTCATCTTACCTCCAGTGAAGCATTCTAATGCTTGGGTCTTAATCAAAAGTTTAGGCCTCTAACCTTTTTAACACCTTTCTTCATATATAACGTATCACCTTGTTTTTATTATCATGAATTAAAGTCAGTCATTTATTTCATATTGTAAATAAAGATGACACTTTAACCTTCGTACTGCTGCCAAAAGACACTGACTTGTTCAGATAATTCTAGAGGCTTGTACACGTGGGTCTGGTTTCAAGTGAATTTAACAGCGGTGACCACTAAATTACATCTCTCACTTTGTCTTTCAATCTAGCTCAATCTTCTGCCTCTCTTGCCATTTGATTAAAGTTGTCCTTGGGTGTGTGGCTTCATAAAACATAAATTATTAACAGAGTAATGCAAACTTCATGCACACATGAATTATGTTCCATGCGTCACATTTTGTCTTTCCTGAATGGAACCAGAAATAAGTGACAGACTAGGATCCAGATTGGTTACTAACCAACTATGTTACTTTTGTACATACCCCAATTCCAATAAAATTGCGACGTTGTGTAAAACGTAAATAAAAACAGAATACATGAATACATGAGGTTTTATTGACAACTTCAATCTGTTTTGGGAACGTGGCTCCCTGTTCAGCAGGGATGGGATTCATCCCAATACACGCAGAAGCCAGATGCTACGTGGAAATTTGCACCACGCCCTGCATACCCAGACCTCTGATTGACTGTTTACATCCCGTAAACACTCCCACAAGCACACTGACCAGACACACTCTCCCAAAGTCAATAATCAGAGATACAGCGCTACACGCCCCTCTGTGCTCCCTTCAGAGCAATCACCCATTCATAATCCTGTAACCACCGTGTCTGTCCCCCGACTGAGACTGTTTAAACAAAACATTAACAAAAGAGGTGCAATACTAAACAACCTAATTGGAATTAAAACAACCACTGCAACGATAGAACAGAATAGGAAAATCAAATGTGGACTATTAAATATTAGATCTCTGTCATCGAAAGCATTATTGGTAAACGAATTGATATCACATAACCACATTGATTTATTCTGAATATGTTAGTTTAAACGAAGCCACTCCTCCCAGTCATAATAATACCCAAATTCCACGAGGCTCAGGCCGAGGAGGGGGAGTTGCAGCCATATTTGACTCGAGCCTGTTAATTAATCCTAAACCTAAACTAAATTATAACTCGTTTGAAAGCCTTGTTCTTAATCTTCAACACCCAACATGGAAAACAGTACAGCCAATTATATTCGTTGTTGTTTACTGAGCACCAGGTCCATATTCTGAGTTTTTATCTGAATTCTCAGAGTTTTTATCATGCGTAGTCCTTCAATCAGACAAAGTACTTATTGTAGGTGATTTTAATATCCATGTGGACGTTGACAGCAATAGCCTTAGTACTGCTTTCAATTCACTGCTAGATTCTATTGGTTTCAGTCAGAGGGTGCATAAGGCCACGCACAGTTTTAACCACACCCTCGACCTTGTGCTAGAATATGGCATCAAAATTGACGATTTAATAGTATTTCCGCAGAATCCTTTATTATCAGACCATTTTTTAATAACTTTCGAATTCCTACTACCAGACTATACAAAATTAAATAAAAGTTTCTACACTAGATGCTTATCTGACAGTGCTATAGCTAAATTTAAGGAAGATATTCCAACAGCACTTAACTCAATGTCATCCCAACTTGATAACTTTGTAGACGCTGCTACGGCCTGCCTACGGACTACTTTAGACTTGGTTGCTCCTATCAAAAAGAAGATGATGAAGGAAAGGAAACTAGCACCTTGGTATAACTCCCAAACTCGCAAATTAAAACAAATCTCACGAAAACTTGAAAGTAAATGGCGTTCCACCAAACTGGAAGAATCTCGTGTGGATTGGCAAGATAGTCTAAAAAATTATAGGAGGGCCCTCAGAAATGCCAGATCAGACTACTACTCAATACTAATAGAAGAAAATAAGAACAACCCAAGGTTTCTTTTCAGCACTGTAGCCAGGCTGACAAAGAGTCATAGCTCTGTTGAGCCATCTATTCCTATAGCTCTGAGCAGTGATGACTTCATGACCTTTTTTAATGATAAAATTATAACAATTAGAGAAAAAATTCATCACCTTCTGCCCACAGCTTCTAACGACTCACCATTGGGCGCAAGAGGGCTAGAGAGAACGATAAGACCTGATACTTATTTAGACGGCTTTTATCCTTTAGACCTCCAACAATTAATGTTAAGGGTCTCTTCAGCTAAGCCAACTACCTGTCTCTTAGACCCCATTCCAACGAGGCTACTTAAAGAAGCACTACCCGTGGTCAATACCACATTACTAGATACGATCAATATGTCCTTATTAACGGGTCACCTACCGCAGTCTTTTAAAGTGGCTGTGATAAAACCTATTCTGAAAAAACCCACCCTCGACCCTGAGGTCTTAGCCAACTATAGACCTATATCTAACCTCCCGTTTCTCTCCAAAATCCTTGAGAAGGTAGTCGCTAATCAATTGTGTGACTTTCTGCATAGAAATAGTCTATTTGAAGACTTTCAGTCAGGATTTAGAATGTATCATAGCACAGAGACGGCACTGGTGAAAATCACTAACGACCTTCTAACTACTGCTGACAAAGGACTTGTTTCCATACTTGTCTTATTAGATCTCAGTGCTGCATTCGACACTATTGACCATACCATCCTCTTACAGAGACTGGAACATTTAGTTGGCATTAAAGGAATCGCACTAAGCTGGTTTAAGTCCTATTTTTCTGAGCGATCCCAATTTGTTAATATTAACGATAAACCATCCAAATACGCTAAAGTTAGCCATGGCGTCCCTCAAGGCTCAGTGCTTGGACCAATTCTATTCTCTTTATATATGCTTCCTCTAGGCAATATTATTAGGAAACACTCAATTAACTTTCACTGTTACGCAGACGACACCCAATTATATCTGTCAATTAAGCCAGACGAAAGCGGTCAGCTAGCTAAACTTCAAGCGTGCATTAAAGATATAAAATCCTGGATGACCCACAATTTTCTGATGTTAAACTCAAACAAAATGGAAGTTATTGTGCTGGGACCCAAGCACCACCGAACTTCATTATCTAAAGATATAGCTACCCTAGATGGTATTGCCCTGGCCTCCAGCACTACTGTCAGAAATCTAGGAATCATTTTTGACCAGGATCTATCCTTTAACGCCCACTTAAAACAAACCTCAAGAACAGCCTTTTTCCATCTTCGTAACATTGCCAAAATCAGGAACATCCTCTCGCAAAACAATGCTGAAAAACTAGTCCATGCATTCGTTACTTCCCGGCTGGACTACTGTAATTCTTTACTATCAGGCTGCTCAAATAAGTCCCTCAAGACCCTCCAGCTGATCCAGAATGCTGCAGCACGTGTTCTGACAAGAACTAACAAAAGAGATCACATTTTTCCTGTATTAGCTTCTCTGCATTGGCTTCCTGTAAAATCCAGGATTGAATTTAAAATCCTTCTCCTGACCTACAAAGCACTAAATGGTCAAGCACCATCATACATAGAAGAGCTCTTAGTACCTTATTGTCCCACTAGAGCACTGCGCTCCCAGAACTCAGAGCTACTTGTGGTTCCTAGAGTCTCTAAAAGTAGAATGGGAGCCAGAGCCTTCAGCTACCAGGCTCCTCTCCTGTGGAACCAGCTCCCAACTTGGGTTCGGGGGGCTGACACCATCGCCACATTTAAGAATAAACTGAAAACCATCATCTTTGATAAAGCTTATAGTTAGGGAGTGAGGAGTTGCAGCATAGTAGAATAGAGTAGAGGGAGGCAGGAAGTACAAGCCCGTTCCGGCAGGGGAGAGTACGAGCCCGGTCCAGGGCCCCTCTCTTTAGCCTGCCTCTCTTAGTTATGCTATTATAACTCTAGACTGCTGTGGGAAGCTCCTTCCAAGGACACAATGAGCTGCTCCCTCTTTCCTCTCTTTTCACTTGTCTCCTTTTGTGTGCATCTTAGTACCAGAAATGCCTGTTACTAACCTAGCTCTGGGGAGTTTTCTCCCCGGAGTCCCTTTGCTTCTTCTTCACCCAGAACATCGCCTTGGAATTGGGTGGCACCTACACCGGGGTCCTGGGTGCAGCTGACGCTATGGACTTACTACACCCTGCTACGCTCTGCGATTCCCCGCAGTGTCCGACTGCGTCCTGCCGCGTCCACCCAGGCTGCTGTGCCACACTACACCCCGTAACGCCCTGCTGTACCCTACTATGACATGAACTACTACGACTACCATTGTGATCACTGTTTCACTATCTTTATTATGACTATTATTGCCACCATTCACCACTCCCCCAACTGGTGCCGTCAGACACCGCCTACCAAGAGTCTGGGTCTGTCCGAGGTTTCTTCCTAACAAAAAAGGGAGTTTTTCCTTGCCACTTTCGCAATAGCTACTGCTAATGCTTGCTCTTGAGGCAACCACTGTAATAGTTGGGGCTTCGTAAACTACAGAGTTTGGTCTAGACCTACTCTATCTGTAAAGTGTCTCGAGATAACTCTTGTTATGATTTGATACTATAAATAAAATTGAATTGAATTGAATTGAATTGAAATGTGTACCAACATTACGATGTACAATATGTACCATGTGTAATTCCATTGTCTTCATATGATAATACTGAACGCATATGCCAAAAGAATAAAGACTTGTCTTTTTACACAGAAATTAATAATGATGATAGACAGGATTTAATTGTTACAGTAACAATGTTCCACTTCCATCCACCTCCTTCAGGTGGTTCATCAGCAGTGAGTTCAAATCCACTCGCTGTATCTGTGTAATGTTGAATTTCAAATGACCATCCATATTGTACTCAGACTTGCGTTAATGGTTGACTTTTGTTGAGTCAAATTTCACTGGTTCACAGCCATTTTCACAGTATTTGCTAATGGTTGCTGAGCAAAGAAAAGGTCTGATGTGCAGTTGTTTGTGGTCCACTGTAAATGGGCTTGTTGGACAATGTATCCATGCTGATTATGTGAAAATAGGCCATATTCCTGATGTTGGGTTGATTGCAAAGTGTTGATCTGTCATATTCATATATCATACACATATTCCTGGTCATGTATTAATATCATATGTTGATTGGTTCCAGAATAATCTGCCATACTTTCTGATTGCCATATGGTAGTTGGACTGTGTGTAGAACTTGCATGTATTTATGTGTCTTGTATGTGTTTATACTTGCTGTACACCTAATCGCCCTTCGGGGACACAAATAAAGTTGAAATTGACTGTAATTTCACTGAGTAACCTGATGGCCATGTGATGATGTTCCAGCTCAGTAATCACAGTGACTCGGTTTTTCTCACTGGTTTGCTCTGGCAGAAAAGAGGTGGGTCCACTTATAATGAAGTTTGGCAAATGTGATGTGTTTCATAGCTTGACAGGCTTTCCTATCAGAAAAGACTTGGGGCTTTAAGTTTGGTTGACTGGCTAAAAGAGGAGGAGGGACAAGTTGCTTAACTGGTTAGCCAGAGAAGAAAGTTATCTGACTGGTTAACTGATTCAGAAAGGAGGTCAGGCCAGCTGTCTGATTAGGGCCAGCAATGCACTGCCTGGGCAGAGTCCGGACCTAGCTGCACTAAATCACAAGTGAACACCAGCTATTATCCAAAATCACATAACAAAGAACAATCAATCTGATGAGCACACACTTTAAAGTCCAACGACCAAATAAAAATACTGAAAATCCCAGTTTACTTCCCTCAGATGTTCATACTTCTCTCCTGTTCAGTAGATAAATGTATGTTGCTTATGAATTAGTGGCACAAAGAGCTGTGTTTATAAGTGTCCTCATATGACATGTAAACTTGGTTTACCCTGCAAACAATCTGTGTTTTCCTGAATAGACTCATCCCTCTACACCCTATGTTTCACTTTGCCTTAATCAGATTGCCACTTCTTGTAAAAATAAAGTATCCACTTAGTCACTGGGGACAAACCATATGCTGTGCGTGTTACTCTTGCCATGATGGATTGGAAAGTACAACAAGAAAGTCACACAAATGCAATTTTGTCCTACTCCATTCAACCGCCATACAAGAGCTTGTTGCCATCACTGTAGGTGTATCCCTTCCAAAAAACAAGTTTCTTTTTTTTCTGTTGGTTTTTGAATGGCACAAAAGTAAAATTGTATTACAGTGATTCCAAACCAGGAGTAGTTCATTACACCAATGGAGACATGGGCACAGTTGCCATACGTAAAAGGATCAACTAATTAACTATACTAAACTAAAAAAAAAAAAATGGAAATTGGGATTGGATTTTAAAAATATATCTACATATTTGTGTATAAACAGCTGAATATGTTTATTCATTAATGTTGTGCTAGAGTTTAGTAATTGGACAATAATCAGAAAGCTGCCAAGATGTAACACATTAACACCATATACCCGTAGGTAAACCTAGTACCTACGGGTACCAATAAAGTAACCTGAACCTGTGTTGCAATTGAGAGTGCATTAAACCTACAATAGTTAGCATCCAAGCAGAAAAGCTAAAATAGTAAGTTAAGGTATAGTAAGTAGTAGTAATAGTTAGCTAACAGTATGGATTAACAGTTTAAATATAGTTTAAGTATAGTATAGTATAGTTTTTTTTATTTTTTATCATGATAACAGGAGTCCATTTCTGTGTGCTACTCAACTGAGGTGAGTATAAGCAAAGGTACCTGTTCGTAAGCCCCACTCAAAGGTTCAGGGTTTCGATGTCGATGTGTAACAGCCTGAGCACAACACAGACAAGTCTTTAAAAAAAAAAAAAAAAAAAATCATTACATCTAGAAGTGGAGCCTTTTCCATGTGTTTGAACAAAAACCTTAACAGCATTGATTAAATAAGGCTGGACTTAGACTTGGAGTTAGAGTAACAGGTGACCCAGCTGTGAAGTGTGGCAGCTAGCCTTTTCACAAATTAATTCACTTACAATAGATTTGTTACAGGGGAGAATGGGGAAAAAAAGCCCAAACCTTTAAAAATTAAATAAAATGGGAGGATAATTATTTGTGTTGAATAGACTCTTTCAGCAAGCCATTTCTTCTGTAAGGTTAGCACAAGTAACTTTTGCTATTTCCTCTGTGTATAGAAAATTATACCACCTTTGATCCTGTTCTTCATGCACAGGTGTGTTCGTGCGTTAGTATGGTTGAGTGTGTGTGTAAACAAGATGTAAATATGGATTCTGCTCTCCTAGTTCAATTAAACAACTCATCAAACAATAAACGTACGTTAACAGACATCAGACAACAGACGTCAGACTTGCTATAAGTATGCCATTGGCTATAGACAGCTAAAGGCATTTGATGAATTATTAAGGTTTTTTTTAGTCTGGATGTTTTTTTTAGTAACATAATTCAGCTACCTCAATGATATTGATTGCAGTTTAGAGTTGGAGATACACAAATCTTTAATTCAATCCGATTGCCAAACTGTATATAGCCTATATATTCATAATCGACATCCCTCTAGAATTCCATTTACAACAATCACTTTATATAAATTAGGTTCACTGTATATACAGTATCTAACTTGATATCTCAGCAGTAAAACAAAGACACCACACGTCTGACTGCCATAGATGGTGACTCTCTGGATGTTCAAGGACTACATATAGAAACAGCAGCACTTCGATCAGACATTCAAAAGTGTTGGAGCAATATCCAAAGTAAGTATAAGAATTGTAATAAATTAATTTATGTCAAAGAAGGATGTGATCATGTAGGGAAGAAAAATGCCTCCAGTGGTGGTCCACAGGGAGTGTTTTCAGTGTGGAGTGGAGAAGAGCATCTCAAATGTAGCTCAGCGTAAATTCTGTCAGGGAGACTTCTAATACGTTGTCTCTATTCTCTTTAACTGATCAGCTGGGCAGTGGGTGTTTCGGTTCTGTATACCAATTAGAATCGGGCACGTATGTTCTATCCAATCACAGCATGACTACCTTGTTTTAAATATCTTCTCTCTCCCGTTTCTGTCAGTTGTATTTTCAGACGAGAGTGCGACCCGCCTCCTCCCCTTCTACCTCCAGGCATTGTCGACGGTGTATCGGTCTTCTCCCGGCTGACGGCCCATTTTAAATCTCGGATTTTCTCACCACCACCGCCAGTGTCTAGATTCCATTGGGGGATATGTTTGGTTTTCCTAAACATTAGTTGTATAGATCCCCTTTACAATGGAGTCTAATCTCCAAATAATTGTTTGTACTTGTTTGGTGAGAATCAGAATCAGAATCAGAATCAGAAAAAGCTTTATTGCCAAGTACGTTTACACACACACAAGGAATTTGTCCTGGTGCTGTAGGTGCATGTCACATTAAAGCAACACGCACAGACACACCGAGTCGCCATATATGCGGCGCCAAAACAACTCTCTCTTAACTCTCGCAGGGAGAATACAGCATCACATGAGGAGAGGAGAGGGGAAAAAAAGCAACTCTCAGACTATCCTCATAAAGATAAGAACAGTGTGGGAACAGGAAAAAAACACCTCAGCACATAGGCACACAAACAGTACATTTGCACTGCTGAACATAACATAACATAACATAACATAACATAACATAAATGTACAGTTGCACATTTGGCTGCGAAGGCGTTGGACTGGGGAGAGGGTAGGTTGGGGGAGTTTGGCCTGCTGAGAAACGCACAGCCCGGCAGTCCCACAAGTGTCCCAGTCCGCAGAATGTTATAGCGAAAACACAGCACGTTGCCATGGTGACACCCTTGAACAGTCCAGAACCGATACGACAATCAGCAGGCAGTGGGGAAGACGGGGGAGGAACCAAGAGAGTCTCGCTTGCAGAGCCCCAACAGGGTGACTGTTTGTTCCAAGATACGGCCTTGGTAAGGCCGTTCAGGATAAGGGAGCCGAAAGATTAAATTTGTTTTGTCTACGCGAATGGCTGCTCTAATTTAAACATTCATTCTATTGTCCAACTACACACTGTTCAACTGGTCAATTTTTCTTTCCAAATCCATGACGTTCCTCATGATGGTATCCAAGCCGCGGGTCATTACCATGTTGTTTTCCATCACGCGATTAATAGTTCCAGTTTGCGAACTGATCGCTTTTTCGACAGCTTCAGTCAGGCCAGGCAGCTTCCTTGGGCTTTGGACAGCTACCAAAGTCTTTCCAATTCTTCGATAAACCAGAGCGAAGCATCCTCCAATCAGCAACATTCCAGTTATCAGGGTTCCAAATAGGTAGATATCCTCAACGTCCTCCACGGAAAGAGCAGAGAGACACACGACACGCCATTTCTCCCAGCCGTCCATCGTATACCCCGCAGCAAACGTCCCGTCAGGACATGCTGGCTCACCCGAACCAGTGCTCCTCCTCGAGAATACAGTGTCAATTGCGTTGAGAGACCAGTTAATCAATTCCATGATTTTTAGGTATTTGTAGAGCCTTGCAGGGAGAGTCTCTAAAAAGTTAACAGCAGACAACACAAGACAAGATAGCAAGCAGGGTAGGCCTGGGAGGGAGAGGGAGAAAAAGCGACCGCCTTCGCTGAGAGCTGGAAAGAGAAGGTTAATTGTTAGTAATAAATGTTTGCATATCTGCAACGAAGTCTCTCCTGATTGAAATAGACATTCAAAGCATCAAGACCAGTATGTGCATGGGGGTAAAGAAAAACTGTGTATGAAAAGAGAAAAACAATGTATAATTGATGCCAGTGCCCTTCTGTTCAAACAAACAGAAGTTTCATTTCAGACCACTCATCATCAAGAAATGAAAAAGTGAGCAGTTTGATCTTTCTCTAGTAGCAGCATAGACAGAAAATTGAAAATATTCACAGTTCTGATTGCTTCTACACTTTCAACACTTTGCAGGAAATTTGAGTCGTCCCATTTTCCAAAATAAAGGCCGATATAAAATCAGCAAATCAATTTATTAAACTATAATATTGACCAAATTTGTTAGCAGGGTCAGACTGTTGTCTGTGTAATTTATTTATTGTGTGTCTGTGTAATTTATTGTACTGGTTGGAATAAGACAGTAGATAGACTTAATGGTGGTCTTGACTATGATATAATACCTAATAGACATAATTAATGGTGCTTATAGAACAGTCAGAAAAACAACCTGGCCAGGGTTCTTTAATCATTTCTCAATTTACTTTGCTTCCCCAGTGCAACATAGAACAAGATAGATGTTCCACTTTCATTTGAATAGTTGTTCAGGAGCAGTTTTAGGCCATCCAAAAGTCCCCCTTTCACAGCTTCTCCAAATTCCATCCACTCACCCTTACTTTCTGTCTCGCTACATCTAGAGTTCGTTACATCCTGCAGTGGCAGTTGGACATCGGCATTGGACATAAATTGTTTGGTGTAGAAACGTCCATTATGGATGTAATTCCAAAAGATATTGTGTCATGACTGCTGCTATTCCACCCTCTTCACTTTCATCCTCTTCCTCCAGCTACAGTAGGTATGGATATTTACATGCATACTACGCAGTGGCACTGAGAGCTCAATGCCCTGCAAAATAAGAAAACACATGTAAATATACAAAACAAAGCCCATTAAGGAAATGTCGTAATCGAGTAGACAACATATGCGCCGCATTTAGAAAAAAAACTGCAAAGTGAGAAAACGCAGTGCGGGTCGATGGATACGATGTATTGCAACAACTTCCTGTTTCACAGCGTTACATGGAAATTTGACATGGAAATTTGATACCTTGTCAAGTCCACAATTTATGGTGGAAAATGAAAAGCTTCGCAATTTAGCTTTGCCAAGGTATTAAGATTGTACTGACCCATTTTGAAGTCAATCAGGTTAAATCTGTAGGAGGAGTTTGTTAAGGTACAACATGTGGAAATGGTAAAAACCGTAAAAATTTTTTTATTTTCAATTCAAAATGGCTGACTTCCTGTTGCCACGCCCAATCCCAATGACCACTGAAAGCATTTCCAAAGAGGAACATCCTTCTTCATTAGCCACATTTTCAATATAAGTTTTGATTGTTTTGCCGACATTTTTTGTGTTTTACAAGCATATTAAATACAAACGTACACGTTTGCAGCTTTTTTAGATGTGGTAACAGATTCTGTGTGACTATTTTACTCTGTTTAATTACTGTACCACCCCATAGCTCCCTAAACTTCATTGGTAAGTTTATTGGTATTAGGCTACAAGTCTGCTGAGCTGTATTACTGTCATTCTTTGTTTGACAACACAAGTCTTGCCTGTTCATTGTTAACTTATCCTTCACTTGGGTGGAAATCGTTATTTTGCTCTCGTCTCTTAAAAAAGAACACGTAAAGCAAAACATATTGTTTTAATCTCAATTCTGTGTGTGTGTGTGTGTGTGTGTGTGTGTGTGTGTGTGTGTGTTGTTTCTGTCGTTGAAGAATGCTGGGAAGTGTTTATCCTGTATCTGTGGGTGGAGAAGGGACTCCTCCTGGGGTTGACATATACAGTTCCTTTTTTTTCTTTATAAGAAATTCAAATCCTGCAAGAACCAGAACTTCCCCAGGTCATACTTTATCAACAGCTCTGCCACCTCTAGCTCAGATTAACATGTGGCCCATGCGAGATCAAATTTCCTTCAGGCCAACTGAGTTCAATCTAATATCTATATATTAGCACTAATATAATATATATATATATATATATATATATATATATATATATATATATATATATATATATATATATAATAATATATATTAATCGCACATTTTTATCTATTCTAAATGTCCCTTGATTTCTTTTTGTCCCATTATTTTTTATGGAATATAATATCAACATGGAAAAGTGGATCGGCTTGCTTTGTGCAAATTTTTTTTTTATTGAAAACAACATTGAACAACAAAATTGAGCTGTAGTGTTCAATTTCACACTGAAAAAAGATTTTTACCACTACACCCCTGGTTCCAACACTAAAGCCGCCTACACATGGTAGGCGGCAAAACCACTTTGCACTGGCCGTTCCATTGATTTCCTATGAGGAGGGCGGTGCCGCCCAACTATGCGCTGCTCTTCCCCTGACGTCGTGCACCGCTCGGATTTGCCACTTTGCGCTGCGCTCAAAGTTCAACTTATTTCAACTTTGACCTAGTTGCTGCTGACCTTTCGAAAGTGCAACCATTGAGATAACAGCATGTCGTTACCTAGCAACGGGAAATAGCTTCCTTGCCACCCTTGATGACAAATATCTGCGATGTGCTTTGCTCTCTGCACTTTGCTCTGCGCCCTACCTAGCGGTGTGCAGAGAGCAAATCGCTTATCATGTGTAGGTGGCTTAAGGCATAGATTTATGCCATCAGCATGGTTTGTTTTTTCCCCTAAATAGCCTGTAGTATACCCTTTCATGTAACATCAAAAGTGAGGCAGAATGCAATATCAGAGGTGGTTTCAGAATCTATAGACATACAACCAAAACAAATTACAAAGACTTCATGCTAAGTCCCACATGCCACATATTCACGTGTTGAAGTGTTTCTATATTGTTCATTTTTTGGCATTCCATTGTTATAAATAATTGTGCATGTTGATTTTGGAAAAAATGTTTTCTAACATTATTTGATCAAAGGTAAAAACATCAACAGGTTGTTAATGGAGATGTATTCCACATTTAGAAATTAAAGGTGAAGAATAAGTAGAAGGGATAGCGTTATTCATTTAGGTGTGCATCTCCTGGGGCCTGGCTGCTTTACATTGCAAAACTCATTCCTGAGTTGGTGTGGAAATATATAAACTAAAAAATAATAGAAGTTTTCTAATACCCCCTGTAAAGATTAACACTACATTTTTGCTTTTAAATTCACTGAAGCCTCAGTTTTTGCCCTTAAGGACAAACAGCAATTTCGCAGGTGCTTTTAGCATGGTAGCCAGTTTATGTTTGCAAATTGATTTCATACAGCTGTAAAAACAGCTTTGATCTATGAAAATGTTCTCACATTGTGATTTTATCCTATAGGAATGTACCACTAAGCACGTATTCTTAAAAAAGAGAAATTAATTGGTGTTCTAGAAGAGATTAATTCAAGGACATAAGTACAATATTTTGAGAACACTACATGCAGGGTATTGAAAGCGAATTTAAAAAGGCACTGAACTCAGGTGTTTTTTCAAATATTCTGGCTGATTAGACCTCTATTCAGGCTGACATTAGACAGTGACTGCATATACAAGAAACATTATTTATTTATTTTTTTTTTTTTATTAGCCCCACAAACTCTAAAATACAAGCTTCTGAGGAGTAGTATTTCATCTTGCAGTGGTCTGAACCTCAAATTGCCTCAGAAACTCATGCACAGCTGTCACGTACTGGCAGCAGGCATTATACCTTAATCCCAGATTAAGCTTTGAAGCAAGGTTACTCAGTGATTAATCTTAGAAATGGTACACAATTTGGTATGCATCCATCAGTATTTAACTGGGACTTCAGTTTCATAACTGCACAATGTGCCATGTGAAATGACAGGATGGATTGTATTAGACAAAAAATTTGATTCATTAATTATACATCAATGTATCTGCTCCAGTGTCTCACTTCACCTTTTTTTTAATCTTACTTTGCTTTCTTGTCTGGATTTGTTTCTGATGCAACCACACTTTGTGAGACATGTGTGAGTAGTACAATATCGCGAACTGACATGCGTTGAGTACTTAGCAAGCTTTCAAATAACATGCTATCGATTCATGTTAATGATATGAGTAGTACAATATGTCATAGGATAGGTAAACTAAAGGTGTTCTTGTAGCCTAAGTGTTATTGTTTATCATCTATGTTATATAGTATGTAATGTTTAACCTATATGTGTAGGCTGTGTATGATCTACAATTTGCAATAGCTAATATTATTAGCAGTGATACAACTAACAACTAACTACTACTACGGCACACAGTTGTACTGTAATGACATTTCAGTTTCACTTGAGCTAGCTACTTAGAGTTAGGCTACTTGGTAACTTGATATTAAATGAAATGTAACCACTTAATATAGTGCAGACTTATTAAACTATTCATCACAGACTTCCAGTTACGCAATGTGGTGTTAGGACGTGCGTTGTCTGTGCTCCGATAACTTTCAGATTATTTGTATGAAAATTGACGAATTGAGGCGACCCTGACGACTCAAGCATCCACAATCAGAGAATTGGAAACTAGCCTATCTGACCACAGCGACAGGATAACCCAGAAAGAAAGTGACGTGGGTGGGCTACAATCCAACCTAAAGTCAGTGATTCAGGAGAATGCTGCGCTCAAGGCTAAGGTGGAAGATTTGGAATCGAGATCAAAACATCAAAACCTATGAGTGCTGGGACTACCAGAAAACATTGAAGGGAAGGATTCTAGGGATTTTGCGGCTAAAATGTTTTCTACCCTGCTTGGTGGATTACTTTCTGATCCACTGGAGCTGGATCGTGCTCACAGGAGTCTTCAGCCCAAGCCACAGCCTGGAGATCCACCACGGCCTTTTATCGTAAGATTCCACAGATACATCGAGAAAGAGACTGTGCTGAACTGGGCAAAATCTCATAAAGAAATTTTCTATAACAGTAACAGAATCCGTATCTTCGAGGACTTAGCAGTGGCAAAAAAGCGCTCAGCATTCAATGAGATCAAAGGGCTTCTCTACAAATGAGGAGTGAAATTCGTCATGCTGTATCCAGCCCGTCTCCGTGTCACCTATGGCAACAGAGAACACGTCTTCAACTCTCCTGAAGACGCCGAGGCATTCTACCAAGAGCGCGTCCTCTCCTCGGAGAAATCTACCATGGAGGAACGCTGAATCAACCAAAGAGCAACACTACTAACCTCAGGTGACAGCTAGCTCTTCGCTGGCTGATCCAGTTGTGCTTGCTAACAAGCTAAATTGCCCTTTTTTTTTTTTTTTTTTTTTTTTCTCTCTCTCTTTTCACTAACACGTTTTCAAGTGAGTGTTGCCTAGCCTGTAGTTATGGACGTTTTGCCTCCACTAGAAAATTAGGTAGCGGCTGTCATACTATGCCATCTTGAGGCTTCTGTATGAGGCCATCTTGTTGCAGTGCTTGAGCTGTGCAAAAGTGCTTGGACTGTTTTTGTTTATCTTACTCACATTATTGGGTAACTTTCACTGCTTAGGGTGTAATATAATTACAATATTAGGAGCAGATAACACCGCATTAAAAATCATTACATTACAATTAAATTAATCAAATTATGTACATGGCTGCTCGCCGCTTTCTATGGACGAGCATCAGATGTTTGTACTATGTTTCCAGTTGGTATGTTGGGGTTTTGTGTGGGTGGGGGTGGGCAATGGGGTACGTTATTTTTCTTTTTTGTTCTTTTTTTTCCTTCCCCTATTCATACTATACCATGGTCCAATCGAAGAGTCCAAATTTACTCTGTTGCAGATATCCGAGATATTTTAAATGACAAACGCCAACGTGACACTAGGCGGTTTAAACGGGCATCATATTAAAGTAATTACCTGGAATGTACGTGGCTTAGGAGGGCAAATTAAACGTTCCAAAGTCTTCTCACACTAAAAGAGCCTTTCCGCTGATGTCGTCTTTCTACAGGAGACACACCTGCGCGTGGATGACCATCTGAGACTGCATAAGCCTTGGGTCGGACAAATCTTTCATTCCAACTTTAATAGTAAATCCAGAGGCACCGCAATTTTAATATATAAAAGAGTCAAGTTCACCCCAGATCACATACACTGTGATCCTGATGGTCAATATGTTATAGTTTCAGGTATGCTTTTCCAAACACCTGTTGTTTTAGCAAATGTGTACGCCCCCAACTGGGATAGCCCAAATTTTATGTCCACATTTTTTTCTCATCTACCAAATTTGGATACCCACAAGTTAATATTAGGAGGAGACTTCAACTGTGTTACTAACCCTGCCATTGATCGCTCTCACTCCAAATCAGTCACACCGACTGTAATGTCTCTATCAGCTTCTATGGATCAACTTGGCTGAGTTGACCCTTGGCGTTTCTTTAACCCTAGCGCTAAAGATTTCTCATAATACTCCACTGTCCATCAGGTCTACTCCCGTATTGATTATTTTTTTATCGACAAGGCCTTTCTACCTTCTGTTAGTTTTATACAATACACTGCCATTGTCATTTCTGACCATGCACCCCACATTTTAGACCTTTGTTTCCCGTCAAGTTCGCACAGGCATCAATTTCTGTGATTTTGTTTCCACAAACATAGATTTTTTCTTAGAAACGAACAGGTCCAATCAGGTATCCCCATCGCTCCTATGGGAAAAGCTAAAAGCGTTTATTCGAGGGGGCATTATATCTTTTAGGGCACATTTAAATAAAAACAGAAGATTGAAACAGCAAGAACTAATGGACGCAATATTAGATATAGACAGACAGCAGGCCTCAACAATTAATCCAGATTTAACGACCAAACGTCTGCAGCTGCAAACTGAATTTGATTTACTATCAACAGGGAAGGCAGAATACCTACTAAGACGTACAAGAGTGACTTATTACGAGCATGGGGATAAAGCTGGCCGCCTTTTAGCCTCACAACTGAGACGTAATGTCTAACTGTAATGCCTGTAATGTCTAACTGTAATGGCTGTAATGTCTAACTGTAATGGCTGTAATGTCTAACTGTAATGCCTGTAATGTCTAACTGTAATGTCTGTAATGTCTAACTGCAATGTCTGTAATGTCTAACTGCAATGTCTGTAATGTCTAACTGTAATGTCTAACTGTAATGGCTGTAATGTCTAACTGTAATGGCTGTAATGTCTAACTGTAATGGCTGTAATGTCTAACTGTAATGCCTGTAATGTCTAACTGTAATGTCTGTAATGTCTAACTGTAATGTCTAACTGTAATGTCTGTAATGTCTAACTGCAATGTCTGTAATGTCTAACTGTAATGTCTGTAATGTCTGTAATGTCTAACTGTAATGTCTGTAATGTCTAACTGCAATGTCTGTAATGTCTAAATGCAATGTCTAACTGTAATGCCTGTAATGTCTAACTGCAATGTCTGTAATGTCTAACTGTAATGTCTGTAATGTCTAACTGCAATGTCTGTAATGTCTAACTGTAATGTCTAACTGTAATGGCTGTAATGTCTAACTGTAATGTCTGTAATGTCTAACTGTAATGTCTAACTGTAATGGCTGTAATGTCTAACTGTAATGGCTGTAATGTCTAACTGCAATGTCTGTAATGTCTAACTGCAATGGCTGTAATGTCTAACTGTAATGTCTGTAATGTCTAACTGCAATGTCTGTAATGTCTAACTGCAATGTCTGTAATGTCTAACTGTAATGTCTAACTGTAATGCCTGTAATGTCTAACTGTAATGTCTGTAATGTCTAACTGTAATGTCTAACTGTAATGCCGGTAATGTCTAACTGTAATGTCTGTAATGTCTAACTGCAATGTCTGTAATGTCTAACTGCAATGGCTGTAATGTCTAACTGTAATGTCTGTAATGTCTAACTGCAATGTCTGTAATGTCTAACTGTAATGTCTGTAATGTCTAACTGCAATGTCTGTAATGTCTAACTGTAATGTCTAACTGTAATGCCTGTAATGTCTAACTGTAATGTCTGTAATGTCTAACTGTAATGTCTAACTGTAATGGCTGTAATGTCTAACTGTAATGTCTGTAATGTCTAACTGTAATGTCTGTAATGTCTAACTGTAATGGCTGTAATGTCTAACTGCAATGTCTGTAATGTCTAACTGTAATGTCTGTAATGTCTAACTGTAATGTCTGTAATGTCTAACTGTAATGTCTGTAATGTCTAACTGTAATGTCTAACTGTAATGCCTGTAATGTCTAACTGCAATGTCTGTAATGTCTAACTGTAATGTCTAACTGTAATGTCTAACTGTAATGGCTGTAATGTCTAACTGTAATGTCTGTAATGTCTAACTGCAATGGCTGTAATGTCTAACTGTAATGTCTGTAATGTCTAACTGCAATGTCTGTAATGTCTAACTGTAATGTCTGTAATGTCTAACTGTAATGTCTGTTATGTCTAACTGTAATGTCTAACTGTAATGCCTGTAATGTCTAACTGTAATGTCTGTAATGTCTAACTGTAATGGCTGTAATGTCTAACTGTAATGTCTGTAATGTCTAACTGTAATGTCTGTAATGTCTAACTGTAATGTCTGTAATGTCTGTAATGTCTAACTGCAATGTCTGTAATGTCTAACTGTAATGTCTGTAATGTCTAACTGTAATGTCTGTAATGTCTAACTGTAATGTCTGTAATGTCTAACTGTAATGTCTAACTGTAATGTCTGTAATGTCTAACTGTAATGTCTGTAATGTCTAACTGTAATGTCTAACTGTAATGCCGGTAATGTCTAACTGTAATGTCTGTAATGTCTAACTGCAATGTCTGTAATGTCTAACTGCAATGGCTGTAATGTCTAACTGTAATGTCTGTAATGTCTAACTGTAATGTCTGTAATGTCTAACTGCAATGTCTGTAATGTCTAACTGTAATGGCTGTAATGTCTAACTGTAATGGCTGTAATGTCTAACTGTAATGTCTGTAATGTCTAACTGCAATGTCTGTAATGTCTAACTGTAATGTCTGTAATGTCTAACTGCAATGTCTGTAATGTCTAACTGTAATGTCTGTAATGTCTAACTGCAATGTCTGTAATGTCTAACTGTAATGGCTGTAATGTCTAACTGTAATGGCTGTAATGTCTAACTGTAATGGCTGTAATGTCTAACTGCAATGTCTGTAATGTCTAACTGTAATGTCTAACTGTAATGCCTGTAATGTCTAACTGTAATGTCTGTAATGTCTAACTGCAATGTCTGTAATGTCTAACTGTAATGTCTGTAATGTCTAACTGTAATGTCTGTAATGTCTAACTGCAATGCTGTAATGTCTAACTGTAATGTCTGTAATGTCTAACTGTAATGGCTGTAATGTCTAACTGTAATGGCTGTAATGTCTAACTGTAATGTCTGTAATGTCTAACTGTAATGTCTGTAATGTCTAACTGTAATGGCTGTAATGTCTAACTGTAATGTCTGTAATGTCTAACTGTAATGTCTGTAATGTCTAACTGTAATGTCTGTAATGTCTGTAATGTCTAACTGTAATGTCTGTAATGTCTAACTGTAATGTCTGTAATGTCTAACTGTAATGTCTAACTGTAATGCCGGTAATGTCTAACTGTAATGTCTGTAATGTCTAACTGCAATGTCTGTAATGTCTAACTGCAATGTCTGTAATGTCTAACTGTAATGTCTAACTGTAAGGCCTGTAATGTCTAACTGTAATGTCTGTAATGTCTAACTGCAATGTCTGTAATGTCTAACTGTAATGGCTGTAATGTCTAACTGTAATGGCTGTAATGTCTAACTGTAATGGCTGTAATGTCTAACTGTAATGTCTGTAATGTCTAACTGCAATGTCTGTAATGTCTAACTGTAATGGCTGTAATGTCTAACTGTAATGTCTGTAATGTCTAACTGTAATGTCTGTAATGTCTAACTGTAATGTCTAACTGTAATGGCTGTAATGTCTAACTGTAATGTCTGTAATGTCTAACTGTAATGTCTGTAATGTCTAACTGTAATGGCTGTAATGTCTAACTGTAATGTCTGTAATGTCTAACTGTAATGTCTGTAATGTCTAACTGTAATGCTGTAATGTCTAACTGTAATGTCTGTAATGTCTAACTGTAATGTCTGTAATGTCTAACTGTAATGTCTAACTGTAATGCCTGTAATGTCTAACTGTAATGTCTGTAATGTCTAACTGCAATGTCTGTAATGTCTAACTGTAATGTCTGTAATGTCTAATGCAATGTCTAACTGTAAGCTGTAATGTCTAACTGTAATGTCTGTAATGTCTAACTGCAATGTCTGTAATGTCTAACTGTAATGTCTGTAATGTCTAACTGTAATGTCTGTAATGTCTAACTGTAATGGCTGTAATGTCTAACTGTAATGGCTGTAATGTCTAACTGCAATGTCTGTAATGTCTAACTGTAATGCCTGTAATGTCTAACTGTAATGTCTGTAATGTCTAACTGTAATGTCTGTAATGTCTAACTGTAATGTCTAACTGTAATGTCTGTAATGTCTAACTGCAATGTCTGTAATGTCTAACTGTAATGCTGTAATGTCTAACTGTAATGTCTGTAATGTCTAACTGTAATGTCTGTAATGTCTAACTGTAATGGCTGTAATGTCTAACTGTAATGGCTGTAATGTCTAACTGTAATGTCTGTAATGTCTAACTGTAATGTCTAACATGAATGACTGTAATGTCTAACTGTAATGTCTGTAATGTCTAACTGCAATGTCTGTAATGTCTAACTGCAATGCTGTAATGTCTAACTGTAATGGCTGTAATGTCTAACTGTAATGTCTGTAATGTCTAACTGCAATGCTGTCTAACTGTAATGGCTGTAATGTCTAACTGTAATGTCTGTAATGTCTAACTGTAATGTCTGTAATGTCTAACTGCAATGTCTGTAATGTCCAACTGTAATGGCTGTAATGTCTAACTGTAATGTCTGTAATGTCTAACTGTAATGGCTGTAATGTCTAACTGTAATGGCTGTAATGTCTAACTGTAATGTCTGTAATGTCTAACTGCAATGTCTGTAATGTCTAACTGTAATGGCTGTAATGTCTAACTGTAATGTCTGTAATGTCTAACTGTAATGTCTGTAATGTCTAACTGCAATGTCTGTAATGTCTAACTGTAATGTCTGTAATGTCTAACTGTAATGGCTGTAATGTCTAACTGTAATGGCTGTAATGTCTAACTGTAATGTCTAACTGTAATGCCTGTAATGTCTAACTGCAATGTCTGTAATGTCTAACTGTAATGTCTGTAATGTCTAACTGTAATGTCTGTAATGTCTAACTGTAATGTCTGTAATGTCTAACTGCAATGTCTGTAATGTCTAACTGTAATGGCTGTAATGTCTAACTGTAATGGCTGTAATGTCTAACTGTAATGGCTGTAATGTCTAACTGCAATGTCTGTAATGTCTAACTGTAATGCCTGTAATGTCTAACTGTAATGGCTGTAATGTCTAACTGTAATGTCTGTAATGTCTAACTGCAATAGCTGTAATGTCTAACTGTAATGTCTGTAATGTCTAACTGCAATGTCTGTAATGTCTAACTGTAATGGCTGTAATGTCTAACTGCAATGTCTGTAATGTCTAACTGTAATGGCTGTAATGCCTGTAATGTCTAACTGTAATGTCTGTAATGTCTAACTGCAATGTCTGTAATGTCTAACTGTAATGCCTGTAATGTCTAACTGTAATGGCTGTAATGTCTAACTGTAATGTCTGTAATGTCTAACTGCAATGTCTGTAATGTCTAACTGTAATGGCTGTAATGTCTAACTGTAATGTCTGTAATGTCTAACTGTAATGGCTGTAATGTCTAACTGTAATGTCTGTAATGTCTAACTGTAATGTCTGTAATGTCTAACTGCAATGTCTGTAATGTCTAACTGTAATGCCTGTAATGTCTAACTGCAATGTCTGTAATGTCTAACTGTAATGTCTGTAATGTCTAACTGTAATGGCTGTAATGTCTAACTGCAATGTCTGTAATGTCTAACTGTAATGTCTGTAATGTCTAACTGTAATGTCTGTAATGTCTAACTGCAATGTCTGTAATGTCTAACTGTAATGGCTGTAATGTCTAACTGTAATGTCTGTAATGTCTAACTGTAATGGCTGTAATGTCTAACTGTAATGGCTGTAATGTCTAACTGTAATGTCTGTAATGTCTAACTGCAATGTCTGTAATGTCTAACTGTAATGTCTAACTGTAATGTCTGTAATGTCTAACTGTAATGGCTGTAATGTCTAACTGTAATGTCTGTAATGTCTAACTGTAATGTCTGTAATGTCTAACTGTAATGTCTGTAATGTCTAACTGCAATGGCTGTAATGTCTAACTGTAATGTCTGTAATGTCTAACTGTAATGTCTGTAATGTCTAACTGTAATGGCTGTAATGTCTAACTGTAATGTCTGTAATGTCTAACTGCAATGTCTGTAATGTCTAACTGTAATGCCTGAAATGTCTAACTGTAATGGCTGTAATGTCTAACTGTAATGTCTGTAATGTCTAACTGCAATGTCTGTAATGTCTAACTGTAATGCCTGTAATGTCTAACTGTAATGTCTGTAATGTCTAACTGCAATGTCTGTAATGTCTAACTGTAATGTCTGTAATGTCTAACTGTAATGTCTAACTGTAATGCCTGTAATGTCTAACTGCAATGTCTGTAATGTCTAACTGTAATGTCTGTAATGTCTAACTGTAATGTCTGTAATGTCTAACTGTAATGTCTGTAATGTCTAACTGCAATGTCTGTAATGTCTAACTGTAATGGCTGTAATGTCTAACTGTAATGGCTGTAATGTCTAACTGTAATGTCTGTAATGTCTAACTGCAATGTCTGTAATGTCTAACTGTAATGCCTGTAATGTCTAACTGTAATGTCTGTAATGTCTAACTGTAATGTCTGTAATGGCTGTAATGTCTAACTGCAATGTCTGTAATGTCTAACTGTAATGGCTGTAATGTCTAACTGTAATGGCTGTAATGTCTAACTGCAATGTCTGTAATGTCTAACTGTAATGTCTGTAATGTCTAACTGTAATGGCTGTAATGTCTAACTGTAATGTCTGTAATGTCTAACTGTAATGTCTGTAATGTCTAACTGAAATGTCTAACTGTAATGTCTGTAATGTCTAACTGCAATGTCTGTAATGTCTAACTGTAATTGCTGTAATGTCTAACTGTAATGGCTGTAATGTCTAACTGCAATGTCTGTAATGTCTAACTGTAATGTCTGTAATGTCTAACTGTAATGGCTGTAATGTCTAACTGTAATGGCTGTAATGTCTAACTGTAATGTCTGTAATGTCTAACTGTAATGTCTGTAATGGCTGTAATGTCTAACTGCAATGTCTGTAATGTCTAACTGTAATGGCTGTAATGTCTAACTGTAATGTCTGTAATGTCTAACTGCAATGTCTGTAATGTCTAACTGTAATGTCTGTAATGTCTAACTGCAATGTCTGTAATGTCTAACTGTAATGTCTGTAATGTCTAACTGTAATTTCTGTAATGTCTAACTGTAATGGCTGTAATGTCTAAGTGTAATGTCTGTAATGTCTAACTGTAATGTCTGTAATGTCTAACTGTAATGTCTGTAATGTCTAACTGTAATGGCTGTAATGTCTAACTGTAATGTCTGTAATGTCTAACTGTAATGTCTGTAATGTCTAACTGTAATGTCTGTAATGTCTAACTGCAATGTCTGTAATGTCTAACTGTAATGGCTGTAATGTCTAACTGCAATGTCTGTAATGTCTAACTGTAATGTCTGTAATGTCTAACTGTAATGTCTGTAATGTCTAACTGTAATGTCTGTAATGTCTAACTGCAATGTCTGTAATGTCTAACTGTAATGTCTGTAATGTCTAACTGTAATGTCTGTAATGTCTAACTGTAATGCCTGTAATGTCTAACTGTAATGTCTGTAATGTCTAACTGCAATGTCTGTAATGTCTAACTGTAATGTCTGTAATGTCTAACTGTAATGTCTGTAATGTCTAACTGTAATGTCTGTAATGTCTAACTGTAATGGCTGTAATGTCTAACTGTAATGTCTAACTGTAATGTCTGTAATGTCTAACTGCAATGTCTGTAATGTCTAACTGTAATGTCTGTAATGTCTAACTGCAATGTCTGTAATGTCTAACTGTAATGGCTGTAATGTCTAACTGTAATGGCTGTAATGTCTAACTGTAATGTCTGTAATGTCTAACTGCAATGTCTGTAATGTCTAACTGTAATGTCTGTAATGTCTAACTGCAATGTCTGTAATGTCTAACTGTAATGTCTGTAATGTCTAACTGTAATGTCTGTAATGTCTAACTGTAATGGCTGTAATGTCTAACTGTAATGTCTGTAATGTCTAACTGCAATGTCTGTAATGTCTAACTGTAATGTCTGTAATGGCTGTAATGTCTAACTGTAATGTCTGTAATGTCTAACTGCAATGTCTGTAATGTCTAACTGTAATGTCTGTAATGTCTAACTGTAATGTCTGTAATGTCTAACTGTAATGTCTGTAATGTCTAACTGTAATGGCTGTAATGTCTAACTGTAATGGCTGTAATGTCTAACTGCAATGTCTGTAATGTCTAACTGCATGTCTGTAATGTCTAACTGTAATGTCTGTAATGTCTAACTGTAATGTCTGTAATGTCTAACTGTAATGTCTGTAATGTCTAACTGCAATGTCTGTAATGTCTAACTGTAATGCCTGTAATGTCTAACTGTAATGCCTGTAATGTCTAACTGCAATGTCTGTAATGTATAACTGTAATGCTGTAATGTCTAACTGTAATGTCTGTAATGTCTAACTGCAATGTCTGTAATGTCTAACTGTAATGCCTGTAATGTCTAACTGTAATGTCTGTAATGTCTAACTGCAATGTCTGTAATGTCTAACTGTAATGTCTGTAATGTCTAACTGCAATGTCTGTAATGTCTAACTGTAATGCCTGTAATGTCTAACTGCAATGTCTGTAATGTCTAACTGTAATGTCTGTAATGTCTAACTGTAATGGCTGTAATGTCTAACTGTAAGGCTGTAATGTCTAACTGTAATGGCTGTAATGTCTAACTGCAATGTCTGTAATGTCTAACTGTAATGCTGTAATGTCTAACTGTAATGTCTGTAATGTCTAACTGCAATGTCTGTAATGTCTAACTGTAATGTCTGTAATGTCTAACTGCAATGTCTGTAATGTCTAACTGTAATGGCTGTAATGTCTAACTGTAATGTCTGTAATGTCTAACTGTAATGTCTGTAATGTCTAACTGTAATGGCTGTAATGTCTAACTGTAATGTCTGTAATGTCTAACTGCAATGTCTGTAATGTCTAACTGTAATGGCTGTAATGTCTAACTGTAATGGCTGTAATGTCTAACTGTAATGGCTGTAATGTCTAACTGTAATGCCTGTAATGTCTAACTGTAATGGCTGTAATGTCTAACTGTAATGTCTGTAATGTCTAACTGCAATGTCTGTAATGTCTAACTGTAATGTCTGTAATGTCTAACTGCAATGTCTGTAATGTCTAACTGTAATGGCTGTAATGTCTAACTGTAATGTCTGTAATGTCTAACTGCAATGTCTGTAATGTCCAACTGTAATGGCTGTAATGTCTAACTGTAATGGCTGTAATGTCTAACTGTAATGTCTGTAATGTCTAACTGCAAGTCTGTAATGTCTAACTGTAATGCCTGTAATGTCTAACTGCAATGTCTGTAATGTCTAACTGTAATGCTGTAATGTCTAACTGTAATGTCTGTAATGTCTAACTGTAATGTCTGTAATGTCTAACTGTAATGTCTGTAATGTCTAACTGTAATGTCTGTAATGTCTAACTGTAATGTCTGTAATGTCTAACTGTAATGTCTGTAATGTCTAACTGCAATGTCTGTAATGTCTAACTGTAATGTCTGTAATGTCTAACTGTAATGGCTGTAATGTCTAACTGTAATGTCTGTAATGTCTAACTGTAATGTCTGTAATGTCTAACTGTAATGTCTGTAATGTCTAACTGCAATGTCTGTAATGTCTAACTGTAATGTCTGTAATGTCTAACTGCAATGTCTGTAATGTCTAACTGTAATGCCTGTAATGTCTAACTGTAATGGCTGTAATGTCTAACTGTAATGTCTGTAATGTCTAACTGTAATGCCTGTAATGTCTAACTGTAATGGCTGTAATGTCTAACTGTAATGCCTGTAATGTCTAACTGTAATGTCTGTAATGTCTAACTGCAATGTCTGTAATGTCTAACTGTAATGTCTGTAATGTCTAACTGTAATGTCTGTAATGTCTAACTGTAATGGCTGTAATGTCTAACTGTAATGTCTGTAATGTCTAACTGCAATGTCTGTAATGTCTAACTGTAATGTCTGTAATGTCTAACTGTAATGTCTGTAATGTCTAACTGCAATGTCTGTAATGTCCAACTGTAATGGCTGTAATGTCTAACTGTAATGGCTGTAATGTCTAACTGTAATGTCTGTAATGTCTAACTGCAATGTCTGTAATGTCTAACTGCAATGTCTGTAATGTCTAACTGTAATGTCTGTAATGTCTAACTGCAATGTCTGTAATGTCTAACTGTAATGGCTGTAATGTCTAACTGTAATGTCTGTAATGTCTAACTGTAATGGCTGTAATGTCTAACTGCAATGTCTGTAATGTCTAACTGCAATGTCTGTAATGTCTAACTGTAATGGCTGTAATGTCTAACTGTAATGTCTGTAATGTCTAACTGCAATGTCTGTAATGTCTAACTGTAATGGCTGTAATGTCTAACTGTAATGTCTGTAATGTCTAACTGCAATGTCTGTAATGTCTAACTGTAATGTCTGTAATGTCTAACTGCAATGTCTGTAATGTCTAACTGTAATGTCTGTAATGTCTAACTGTAATGTCTGTAATGTCTAACTGCAATGTCTGTAATGTCTAACTGTAATGCCTGTAATGTCTAACTGTAATGGCTGTAATGTCTAACTGTAATGTCTGTAATGTCTAACTGCAATGTCTGTAATGTCTAACTGTAATGGCTGTAATGTCTAACTGTAATGTCTAACTGCAATGTCTGTAATGTCTAACTGTAATGTCTGTAATGTCTAACTGTAATGTCTGTAATGTCTAACTGTAATGTCTGTAATGTCTAACTGCAATGTCTGTAATGTCTAACTGTAATGGCTGTAATGTCTAACTGTAATGTCTAACTGTAATGTCTGTAATGTCTAACTGCAATGTCTGTAATGTCTAACTGTAATGTCTGTAATGTCTAACTGCAATGTCTGTAATGTCTAACTGTAATGGCTGTAATGTCTAACTGTAATGTCTGTAATGTCTAACTGTAATGTCTGTAATGTCTAACTGCAATGTCTGTAATGTCTAACTGTAATGTCTGTAATGTCTAACTGTAATGGCTGTAATGTCTAACTGTAATGGCTGTAATGTCTAACTGCAATGTCTGTAATGTCTAACTGTAATGTCTGTAATGTCTAACTGCAATGTCTGTAATGTCTAACTGCAATGTCTGTAATGTCTAACTGTAATGTCTGTAATGTCTAACTGTAATGTCTGTAATGTCTAACTGCAATGTCTGTAATGTCTAACTGTAATGTCTGTAATGTCTAACTGCAATGTCTGTCTAACTGTAATGGCTGTAATGTCTAACTGCATGGCTGTAATGTCTAACTGTAATGGCCTGTAATGTCTACCTGTAATGGTCTGGACATGTATACTGTAATGTCTGAATGTCTCACTGTACTGCTTAAATGTCAAACCTGTAAGCTGCCTGGTCAAACGTAATGCGTACGATCACTGTATGGCTGTAGTTAACTGTATGGCTGTAATGTCTACTGTAATGGCTGTTCTCTACCTGCCTCATGTTGACTGTTAACTGCCCTGTCTGTCTGGCCTACACTGCTCATTCTGTCTGTTATAACTGCCATGTCTGTTGTCTCACCGGTCCTGGCTGTAATGTCTCCCCTGAAGGTGTTCCACTGTCCTACCGTCCTAGTATGTCTGTCTAACTGCACTGTCTGTCCGCACTGTACTGGGCTTGTATGTTTCCCGGGCTTATGGCCTGTACGTTAACTGTAATGTGTTACTGCCTAACGTACTGTGCCCGGTACTGTGTACCGTCTAATGCATGCGTCAGTTCTGTATGTCTGTTCATGTCTACGGCCACGTCGTAATGTTCCTGTATGCTCTGTATGTTTCCTTGTCTGTATGTACTGTCTACACGGCCATGTATGTACATGTCCATGTGATGGCTGTCCTGTTACCGTACTGGCCCGTATGTTCACTGTAACGTCGGTAATGTTCTCACTGCATGTCTTACTGTCTAACTCCGTTATGGCTGTTATGCCTATACTTGTCGTTAATGACTGTTGTCCGTCTCCTGCAGTCTTAAGTTCAACTGTAAGTCTGTAAGTTAACGCCCTGTCCTGGCTGGTAAGTAACCTGAGAGGACTGTAATTGTTCACTGCCCGGTCTGTACCGTCTCCCCCTGTCCTGTCTTACGGCTGCCGTCTTACCGCGCCCCTGTGTAATGTCTAAGGTTCCTTGCTTGTATGATGGCTAATGCACCCCTGCTTGTACTGTCTCAACTCTGTCTGCCTGTCTACTGTACTGTGTCCTGTCCTACCCGCCCACTTGTCTGCATGTCAACTGTGTGGGCCTGTACTGTCCTCCTGCACTGGGCTGATCATGTCCCGACACCTGTAAGACGGCGTGTCGTCCCGCACCCGTCTGTACGTAACTGCCTGTCTGTATGCTTCCTGTATCTCTGGTCGTCGGTCTCCCGACTGTCTCCCTGTCTACCCGGCCTGGCTGGTAATGTCTACCTCGCCCATCGTTGTAACTGTCTCCCTGACTGTCTCGCATGTCCTCACCTGTCCTTCTCGTATGCCTCAATGGTACGTCTGTAATGTCGCCTGTGCAAATGCATGTACAGTCACGCGTCGTGGCCTGTCATGTCTATATAGGTTGCATGGTCTGTCCGTCTAAACTGTCTAGTGGTCGTTCGACATAGGGCTACCTCGCAATGTGTCCATTGTTCTCACACTTCCCGGTTTCGTCTGTATTTAACTGTCCAGGTCGGGTAATGTCCCCGTACGTTGGAATGTTTGCACTTCTACTGGTCTTGTTAATGAACTGTACTGGCTGTGATATGTCAAGCTGCATGGCGTTATGTACCTGTCACCGGACGGTCGCTGTTCATGTACCTGCCCTGCGGGCATGTCTACCTGCCATGTCCGGTCCTGCTCATTTGTGCGTTGTACAGTCTAGACGTCGTCCGGTTTACATTCGAGTTAGCAACGCCACATGATACCGCCATGCTTCCCTGTACGCGTGTTGGCCTAACTCTCGTCTACCCTGTCAGTTGTCCTGTCTCCTCGACAGGTCTGCCCGGTCCTCCACCGGTACTGTTCTGTAATGTTAGTTACCGGTTCCCAATGTCTGTAATGCTCTCCCTGTAGGGGTAATGTCTCAACTGCATGTCTGGAATGTTAAGGTCATGCGCTGTTGTCTCACCTGCCGGTCTGTACGTAACAACAGCTGTACATGCATGATCCGAGCCCCACTGCTCTGTCCATGTCTCCCTGTAATGGCTGTCAGTCCACTCGCCTTTGTCTGCCTGTCTCCCGGCATGGCTGTCCTGGTCTCCTGCCACTGTCTGGCCGTCTAATGCCATGTCTGTCAATGTCTACCACTGTAATGTCCCTGTCATGTCTACCCTGTCATTGGTCGTCTGTTCTCTCTTACTGCCCTGTCTACGTCCCTCCCATGTCACTGTATGTACTATGGCTGTTGCAGGTCCTCACTGCCTGTTGTCATGTTCCACCTGTCCTGGTGCCTGTCTACGTCATGGGGTTGTTCCATGTCTGCATGCACAATGCTCTACAAACAGCACCAACGCCCATGCTCACCTCGTCCCCTCACACCCGGTCCCTGTCGATCTGGTTCTCCCTGCTCTTCTCGTGTGTGTCTGTTACTTATGTACGTCTGTAATGTCTCACTGCCATGTGGTCCCCTGTCCATTGTCGGGCTGTTATGTCCTCCTGTCGGTGTCTGTTACCCTGTACTTGGCGGTTAGTATGTCTATCCTGCCTGTTGTAATGTCTGTAATTCGGTAATCGCGTTGTCTCGTTCCCTGTCATGTTGCGGTGTAGATCCTGCCTGTCTGGCTGGTCTTAACGTTCTCGGGCTGGAATGACACCTGTATCTGGCTTGTTGAAGTTTCTAACCGTAAATTCCTGTAAGTATCCTGCCCATGTCTGATGTAAACTGTAATGCTGTACTGTTCCCGTCCTGGTTGTATTGTTGTCACTACCCTGGTGGTTGCCTCGCCTCCACGGTCCTGATGTGTTTATCTTGTTTGGACTGTGTCAAGGCTTCACGCATATTGCTCGTCCTGTCTTCCCCGTATGTCTGTACGGCTCAGCCCTTGCTGTTAATGTTCCACGTTCAGTCGTAACGTCTCGCGACGTTGTCAGGTTTCCTGCAAGTCTGGTAGTCCACCTGTGATGAGTTATTTCATGTCCGCTGTACTGTTCTACTGTATGTCTGTCATGTTCCTGCCTGTCGAGTAAGTTAATGTCTCTGGCGTATGCTAACGTATGTTACGTCCTGTGTCCCCGTTATCGCCTTTGCTGTAAGTATTCACCGTTATGTCGGTCATGTAATCGTACTGTGCTGTACTGCTTAACTGTCTGGTTCCTGGTCCTGTCTCATGCGTCTGTAATGTGTCCCGGCGTAACTCTGTCTGTCTCTGCTGTTCATTGTTCCTCACCTGCCCGTCCTATCACCCCGATTAACTGTACTGCTGATAATGTTCTACGCCTTTGCATGTCCAATGTATTCGCTAAGGGTCTACCCTGTAATGTCTTCACAGCGTACCGTTAGGTCTGTAAGTCTCACGGCACCGACTGTCATCTCTTGTCATGCCATATCAACCTCAGAGTGCCGATGTCAGCTCACACCTTTTTCTATGGTCTGGTCATCGTCTTCGGCCGCTACTTGTCCCGTAATGGGTACGCTCTCCTAAGCTGCACCTGTCTGTCCCTGTCTAAATGGCAACCTGTCTGTCATGTTCTAACTGTACCTGTCCGTCCCGCCATGTTAATCCGAATCTGCGCTTAATTGGTCTGTCTGGACTCTCCTTGGCACATCGGCTCTGACTGTCTCCGCACCACTGCTCTACTGTCAATGTCCTAAGCTCTGCCACCTGTCTTGAATGTTCTTACTGCTTCTCATGCCTGTAAGTTAAATGGACTGTCGGTAATGTCTCACTGCAATGTGTCTCGTACTGTCCCAACATACCGGTCCATGGGCTGCTACATGTTAACCTGTAGGCTGAAGGTCCCGTAACGGTTAAATGGCTCGTCATGTCTAACTGCATGTCTGTAATGTCTAACTGCATGTCTGCAATGCTAACTGCCCACCAGTCATGCCAGTACCTACCACATGCTACCCGGCCTCCTGTAATGTTAACTGCCTCACGGGCACTGTCGCTTTCCACCCACAGTATAAGGCTGCCGCCTACTTATAGCGTTACGTAATGGCTGTCATGTCTAACTGTAAGGGTGTAGGTCCTAACATGCAATGTCTGTATGTCTACGGCACGTTCCTGAATGTCTAAAACTGGACTGTCTGTAATGTCCAAACTGTCAAGGTCCCCCCCAGCTAAGCATCCTACCTGCCACGTCTGTACGGTCCAACCTCTAATGGCTCGCGCAATGTCAATGCTACTGGCTCGTACATGTCCCTAATGTAAGAGAGCGAGCCCCGTACAGTCGACCCTGCCATCGGTTGTAATGTTACCCCCGATACCCTGTCTGTCTGGCTGTACTGTCTCACACTGCCACTGTCTGTCCTGCTCTACACGTAATGTCTGTAAATGTCTACAATGCCCTTGTCCGGTCATGTCTACCTGTCAGTCTGTAATGTCTAACTGTACTGTCTGTAACGTCTCACGCAATGTCGATGAGACTTGTGTTCTCCAACGTGAAGCTGTAAGGTCTAACTGTCTATGGCGTCTACATTGTATAACTGTAATGTCGGTCTGTTACTCCCCGCTTCTGTAATCGGTTAACCTGTAATGGCTTTCTGACTACTGTAATGTCTCACTGTTCTGTCCTGTCATGCTACTGCATGTCTGTCATGTCCTGTAATGGCTGTAATGTATAACTGTAAGGCTGTATTTCCACCCTGTATTAAATGCAGGCCCTGTACGGGCGAACTGCCCTGTCTGGAATGCCTCTAACTGGTAACGGTCTGTCAGTCTCATGTTTCAACCGTCGGTTCATGTTCTCCCTGTAGTTGGCGTTAATGTCTCCTCGTGACCCAATTGTCTGTACCTGTTACACTTCCGGGCTGTGCATGTCTCAATGCCTGTCGGTCTGTCTACGGCCCTGTCTGTACAGGCGCTTCGCAATGTAATGTCGTAATGTCCACACCTGTCCGTCTGTACTGCGAAGGCAAGGTCCTCACAGCTTCCAACCTGTGAGGCGTGTCATGTCTAACTGGAGGAACGCGTAATGTTACTACGCACTGTCCTGTAACTCCTGCTCACCTGTAACTGTCGTGTACTGTTTACCTGACCATGTCTGGTAATGCTTCACTGTAATGTCTGTTAGCTGTTCTATCTGTATGTCGTACGTGTCTTAGAACTTTGCAAATGTCTGTAAAGTTCAACACCTGTGCCGCAGGCTTACACCCGTATCAATACTCGTAATGGCTGTACGGTCTTCAACGTCATGGCCATCGCCTACGTTCCTGACTGTCTTTTCGTACTGTTAAAACGTACTGGATGTTATGCTAACTGTATGTCTCACCTGTTCACGGTTGTCATGTCCCACCGCACCCTTGTGCATGCTACTAACTGTAATTCCTGTACTGGGCCCCATGCACCACACCATGTCTGTTAATGTCCATGTAATTGGCGTAATGTCTACCTGTAATGGCGGTAATGTTACACTGTACGTGCTGGCTGTCTCATGCCAATGTCGTACTGTCACTGCCCGTCTGTACTGGCTGGTAATGTTACTCAACTTTGCATTCTGTGATGTTATCCTGTCAAAAATTTTGTTTTGTAATGTCTCCGCCGGTCTGTCATGTTCCATGTCGCATTATGTCTGTAATGCTCTCACGTCCTGTCGTCAGCTCACTCGGCCTGTACTGTCAAAGTCCATACCCTGTGATGGCTGTCCTGTTAACATCGTATGGCCGTCAGTTTATTCACTGTAATGGTCTGTACATGTATCCCTGCACTGTCTGTAAGGTCCAACGGGATGCTGTACATGTCCATGTCCTGGGTAATGTCACTGTCAGTCTGTACTGTCCAACTGCAAGTCTGTACGCCCTCTAACTGTAATCGGGTTCTGCGACTGTCATCGTTACCCTGTAATGTGGTACATGTATATCACTGCAATGTCGTCCGGTCTCACTGTAATGGCTGTACAGTTAACTGTAATGGATTTAGGTTAACTGAGTCTGTATTATGTTAAGGCCACCTACTGTTGTTACTTCGTTAACTGTACTGTCCGTCATGTTCACTGCAAATGATCCTATTAGCTAACTGTCAATGGCTGGTATGTTAACTGCCAGGCTTACTGCTAAAGGTAATTGGTGTATGTTACGCAAGTGTCTAGCTATAATGCAACTGTCTGTAATGTAAGACTGTCCGTCGGTAATGTTCCTTGTACAAGTCTGTAGGTATAACTGCCATGTTCGAATGTCAACTGTGTCTATGGGTATATGTCTAACTGTAATGGCTGTACTGCTTATCTGCAACCATGGTACGGGAATGATTAACTGTAAGTGCGGTAAATGTCCTCATGCAAACGAGCCATTTAATGTACGAAAATGTAACCTGTAGGACTAAATGTTAAAGAGATACCTGATCTGTCCTGTACAATAAAGGCCACCACTGATCACCCGAGGACAGGCGAACAACAATCGAGAGACAGGCCTAGTCAATGCCTAAGAATGTACCTGAGCGACGTCCATGGTCGTACCACTGCTCCCACTGCGCCTGCTCACACTGCTACACTAACCTCTGAAATATGCTACTGTACCGCCCTCCACACAATGTCACTGCGCACTGTCTCGAGAAACCCCCTCAACCTGTACCACTCCCCCTCCTGTCACAACATCGATATGTCCACTGCGTCACCTGTCTAACTGCAATGTCTGTAATGTCTAACTGTAATGCCTGTAATGTCTAACTGCAATGTCTGTAATGTCTAACTGTAATGGCTGTAATGTCTAACTGTAATGTCTGTAATGTCTAACTGTAATGCCTGTAATGTCTAACTGTAATGCTGTAATGTCTAACTGTAATGTCTGTAATGTCTAACTGCAATGTCTGTAATGTCTAACTGTAATGTCTGTAATGTCTAACTGTAATGGCTGTAATGTCTAACTGTAATGTCTGTAATGTCTAACTGTAATGTCTGTAATGTCTAACTGTAATGTCTGTAATGTCTAACTGTAATGGCTGTAATGTCTAACTGTAATGTCTGTAATGTCTAACTGTAATGCCTGTAATGTCTAACTGTAATGTCTGTAATGTCTAACTGCAATGTCTGTAATGTCTAACTGTAATGTCTGTAATGTCTAACTGCAATGTCTGTAATGTCTGTAATGTCTAACTGTAATGCCTGTAATGTCTAACTGCAATGTCTGTAATGTCTAACTGTAATGCCTGTAATGTCTAACTGTAATGGCTGTAATGTCTAACTGTAATGTCTGTAATGTCTAACTGTAATGCCTGTAATGTCTAACTGTAATGTCTGTAATGTCTAACTGTAATGTCTGTAATGTCTAACTGTAATGCCTGTAATGTCTAACTGCAATGTCTGTAATGTCTAACTGTAATGTCTGTAATGTCTAACTGTAATGCTGTAATGTCTAACTGTAATGCTGTAATGTCTAACTGCAATGCTGTAATGTCTAACTGTAATGCCTGTAATGTCTAACTGCAATGTCTGTAATGTCTAACTGTAATGTCTGTAATGTCTAACTGTAATGGCTGTAATGTCTAACTGTAATGTCTGTAATGTCTAACTGCAATGTCTGTAATGTCTAACTGTAATGTCTGTAATGTCTAACTGCAATGTCTGTAATGTCTAACTGTAATGGCTGTAATGTCTAACTGTAATGGCTGTAATGTCTAACTGCAATGTCTGTAATGTCTAACTGTAATGTCTGTAATGTCTAACTGTAATGGCTGTAATGTCTAACTGTAATGTCTGTAATGTCTAACTGTAATGTCTAACTGTAATGTCTGTAATGTCTAACTGCAATGTCTGTAATGTCTAACTGTAATGTCTGTAATGTCTAACTGTAATGGCTGTAATGTCTAACTGTAATGGCTGTAATGTCTAACTGTAATGTCTGTAATGTCTAACTGTAATGTCTGTAATGTCTAACTGTAATGCCTGTAATGTCTAACTGCAATGTCTGTAATGTCTAACTGTAATGTCTGTAATGTCTAACTGTAATGTCTGTAATGTCTAACTGCAATGGCTGTAATGTCTAACTGTAATGCCTGTAATGTCTAACTGTAATGTCTGTAATGTCTAACTGCAATGTCTGTAATGTCTAACTGTAATGTCTGTAATGTCTAACTGTAATGTCTAACTGTAATGTCTGTAATGTCTAACTGCAATGCTGTAATGTCTAACTGTAATGTCTGTAATGTCTAACTGCAATGGCTGTAATGTCTAACTGTAATGTCTGTAATGTCTAACTGTAATGGCTGTAATGTCTAACTGTAATGTCTGTAATGTCTAACTGTAATGTCTGTTATGTCTAACTGTAATGTTGTAATGTCTAACTGTAATGCTGTAATGTCTAACTGTAATGTCTGTAATGTCTAACTGTAATGTCTGTAATGTCTAACTGTAATGGCTGTAATGTCTAACTGTAATGGCTGTAATGTCTAACTGTAATGCTGTAATGTCTAACTGTAATGTCTGTAATGTCTAACTGTAATGTCTGTAATGTCTAACTGTAATGCTGTAATGTCTAACTGTAATGTCTGTAATGTCTAACTGTAATGTCTGTAATGTCTAACTGTAATGTCTAACTGTAATGCCTGTAATGTCTAACTGTAATGCCTGTAATGTCTAACTGCAATGGCTGTAATGTCTAACTGTAATGTCTGTAATGTCTAACTGTAATGTCAAACTGTAATGTCTGTAATGTCTAACTGCAATGTCTGTAATGTCTAACTGTAATGTCTGTAATGTCTAACTGTAATGCTGTAATGTCTAACTGCAATGTCTGTAATGTCTAACTGTAATGTCTGTAATGTCTAACTGTAATGCTGTAATGTCTAACTGTAATGTCTGTAATGTCTAACTGTAATGTCTGTAATGTCTAACTGTAATGCTGTAATGTCTAACTGTAATGTCTAACTGAATGTCTGTAATGTCTAACAGCAATGTCTGTAATGTCTAACTGTAATGTCTGTAATGTCTAACTGTAATGTCTGTAATGTCTAACTGTAATGTCTGTAATGTCTAACTGTAATGGCTGTAATGTCTAACTGTAATGCTGTAATGTCTAACTGTAATGCTGTAATGTCTAACTGAATGTCTGTAATGTCTAACTGTAATGTCTGTAATGTCTAACTGTAATGTCTGTAATGTCTAACTGTAATGTCTGTAATGTCTAACTGTAATGGCTGTAATGTCTAACTGTAATGGCTGTAATGTCTAACTGTAATGTCTGTAATGTCTAACTGTAATGCTGTAATGTCTAACTGCAATGTCTGTAATGTCTAACTGTAATGTCTGTAATGTCTAACTGTAATGCTGTAATGTCTAACTGTAATGCTGTAATGTCTAACTGAATGTCTGTAATGTCTAACTGTAATGTCTGTAATGTCTAACTGCAATGTCTGTAATGTCTAACTGTAATGTCTGTAATGTCTAACTGCAATGTCTGTAATGTCTAACTGTAATGTCTGTAATGTCTAACTGTAATGGCTGTAATGTCTAACTGTAATGCCTGTAATGTCTAACTGCAATGTCTGTAATGTCTAACTGCAATGGCTGTAATGTCTAACTGTAATGTCTGTAATGTCTAACTGTAATGTCTGTAATGTCTAACTGTAATGTCTGTAATGTCTAACTGTAATGTCTGTAATGTCTAACTGTAATGCCTGTAATGTCTAACTGTAATGCCTGTAATGTCTAACTGCAATGTCTGTAATGTCTAACTGTAATGTCTAACTGTAATGTCTGTAATGTCTAACTGTAATGGCTGTAATGTCTAACTGTAATGTCTGTAATGTCTAACTGTAATGTCTAACTGTAATGCCTGTAATGTCTAACTGCAATGTCTGTAATGTCTAACTGTAATGTCTGTAATGTCTAACTGTAATGTCTAACTGTAATGGCTGTAATGTCTAACTGTAATGTCTGTAATGTCTAACTGGAATGTCTGTAATGTCTAACTGTAATGGCTGTAATGTCTAACTGTAATGTCTGTAATGTCTAACTGTAATGTCTGTAATGTCTAACTGTAATGCTGTAATGTCTAACTGCAATGTCTGTAATGTCTAACTGTAATGCTGTAATGTCTAACTGTAATGTCTGTAATGTCTAACTGTAATGTCTGTAATGTCTAACTGCAATGTCTGTAATGTCTAACTGTAATGCTGTAATGTCTAACTGTAATGTCTGTAATGTCTAACTGTAATGTCTGTAATGTCTAACTGTAATGCCTGTAATGTCTAACTGTAATGTCTGTAATGTCTAACTGTAATGTCTGTAATGTCTAACTGTAATGTCTGTAATGTCTAACTGTAATGCCTGTAATGTCTAACTGCAATGTCTGTAATGTCTAACTGTAATGCTGTAATGTCTAACTGTAATGGCTGTAATGTCTAACTGTAATGCTGTAATGTCTAACTGCAATGTCTGTAATGTCTAACTGTAATGCTGTAATGTCTAACTGTAATGTCTGTAATGTCTAACTGTAATGTCTGTAATGTCTAACTGTAATGCTGTAATGTCTAACTGTAATGTCTGTAATGTCTAACTGTAATGTCTGTAATGTCTAACTGTAATGTCTGTAATGTCTAACTGTAATGTCTGTAATGTCTAACTGCAATGTCTGTAATGTCTAACTGTAATGTCTGTAATGTCTAACTGTAATGCTGTAATGTCTAACTGTAATGGCTGTAATGTCTAACTGTAATGTCTGTAATGTCTAACTGTAATGTCTGTAATGTCTAACTGTAATGTCTGTAATGTCTAACTGTAATGTCTGTAATGTCTAACTGTAATGTCTGTAATGTCTAACTGTAATGTCTGTAATGTCTAACTGTAATGTCTGTAATGTCTAACTGTAATGGCTGTAATGTCTAACTGTAATGGCTGTAATGTCTAACTGTAATGTCTGTAATGTCTAACTGTAATGTCTGTAATGTCTAACTGTAATGCCTGTAATGTCTGTAATGTCTAACTGTAATGTCTGTAATGTCTAACTGTAATGTCTGTAATGTCTAACTGTAATGTCTGTAATGTCTAACTGTAATGGCTGTAATGTCTAACTGTAATGTCTGTAATGTCTAACTGTAATGTCTGTAATGTCTAACTGCAATGTCTGTAATGTCTAACTGTAATGTCTGTAATGTCTAACTGTAATGTCTGTAATGTCTAACTGTAATGTCTGTAATGTCTAACTGCAATGTCTCTAATGTCTAACTGCAATGCTGTAATGTCTAACTGTAATGTCTGTAATGTCTAACTGCAATGTCTGTAATGTCTAACTGTAATGTCTAACTGTAATGGCTGTAATGTCTAACTGTAATGTCTGTAATGTCTAACTGTAATGTCTGTAATGTCTAACTGCAATGTCTGTAATGTCTAACTGTAATGGCTGTAATGTCTGTAATGTCTAACTGTAATGTCTGTAATGTCTAACTGTAATGGCTGTAATGTCTGTAATGTCTAACTGCAATGTCTGTAATGTCTAACTGTAATGTCTGTAATGTCTAACTGCAATGTCTGTAATGTCTAACTGTAATGCCTGTAATGTCTAACTGTAATGGCTGTAATGTCTAACTGTAATGTCTGTAATGTCTAACTGTAATGTCTGTAATGTCTAACTGTAATGGCTGTAATGTCTAAGTGTAATGTCTGTAATGTCTAACTGTAATGCTGTAATGTCTAACTGTAATGGCTGTAATGTCTAACTGTAATGGCTGTAATGTCTAACTGCAATGTCTGTAATGTCTAACTGTAATGCCTGTAATGTCTAACTGCAATGTCTGTAATGTCTAACTGCAATGTCTGTAATGTCTAACTGTAATGCTGTAATGTCTAACTGTAATGTCTGTAATGTCTAACTGTAATGGCTGTAATGTCTAACTGTAATGCTGTAATGTCTAACTGTAATGTCTGTAATGTCTAACTGTAATGCTGTAATGTCTAACTGTAATGTCTGTAATGTCTAACTGTAATGCCTGTAATGTCTAACTGTAATGGCTGTAATGTCTAACTGTAATGTCTGTAATGTCTAACTGTAATGTCTGTAATGTCTAACTGTAATGTCTGTAATGTCTAACTGCAATGTCTGTAATGTCTAACTGTAATGGCTGTAATGTCTAACTGTAATGTCTGTAATGTCTAACTGCAATGTCTGTAATGTCTAACTGTAATGTCTGTAATGTCTAACTGTAATGCTGTAATGTCTAACTGTAATGTCTGTAATGTCTAACTGCAATGTCTGTAATGTCTAACTGTAATGCTGTAATGTCTAACTGTAATGTCTGTAATGTCTAACTGTAATGCCTGTAATGTCTAACTGTAATGGCTGTAATGTCTAACTGTAATGTCTGTAATGTCTAACTGTAATGCTGTAATGTCTAACTGTAATGTCTGTAATGTCTAACTGCAATGTCTGTAATGTCTAACTGTAATGCTGTAATGTCTAACTGTAATGGCTGTAATGTCTATCTGTAATGTCTGTAATGTCTAACTGTAATGCCTGTAATGTCTAACTGTAATGTCTGTAATGTCTAACTGTAATGTCTGTAATGTCTAACTGTAATGTCTAACTGTAATGTCTGTAATGTCTAACTGCAATGTCTGTAATGTCTAACTGTAATGCCTGTAATGTCTAACTGTAATGGCTGTAATGTCTAACTGTAATGGCTGTAATGTCTAACTGTAATGTCTGTAATGTCTAACTGTAATGTCTGTAATGTCTAACTGCAATGTCTGTAATGTCTAACTGTAATGTCTGTAATGTCTAACTGCAATGTCTGTAATGTCTAACTGTAATGGCTGTAATGTCTAACTGTAATGTCTGTAATGTCTAACTGTAATGTCTGTAATGTCTAACTGTAATGTCTGTAATGTCTAACTGTAATGTCTGTAATGTCTAACTGCAATGTCTGTAATGTCTAACTGTAATGCTGTAATGTCTAACTGTAATGTCTGTAATGTCTAACTGTAATGGCTGTAATGTCTAACTGTAATGTCTGTAATGTCTAACTGCAATGTCTGTAATGTCTAACTGTAATGCTGTAATGTCTAACTGTAATGTCTGTAATGTCTAACTGTAATGTCTGTAATGTCTAACTGTAATGTCTGTAATGTCTAACTGTAATGCTGTAATGTCTAACTGTAATGCTGTAATGTCTAACTGTAATGTCTGTAATGTCTAACTGCAATGTCTGTAATGTCTAACTGTAATGCCTGTAATGTCTAACTGTAATGTCTGTAATGTCTAACTGCAATGTCTGTAATGTCTAACTGTAATGCCTGTAATGTCTAACTGTAATGGCTGTAATGTCTAACTGTAATGTCTGTAATGTCTAACTGTAATGCATGTAATGTCTAACTGTAATGGCTGTAATGTCTAACTGTAATGCCTGTAATGTCTAACTGTAATGTCTGTAATGTCTAACTGTAATGTCTGTAATGTCTAACTGTAATGTCTGTAATGTCTAACTGTAATGTCTAACTGTAATGCCTGTAATGTCTAACTGCAATGGCTGTAATGTCTAACTGTAATGTCTGTAATGTCTAACTGTAATGTCTGTAATGTCTAACTGCAATGTCTGTAATGTCTAACTGTAATGTCTGTAATGTCTAACTGTAATGGCTGTAATGTCTAACTGTAATGTCTGTAATGTCTAACTGTAATGTCTGTAATGTCTAACTGTAATGTCTGTAATGTCTAACTGTAATGCTGTAATGTCTAACTGTAATGTCTGTAATGTCTAACTGCAATGTCTGTAATGTCTAACTGTAATGTCTGTAATGTCTAACTGTAATGCTGTAATGTCTAACTGTAATGTCTGTAATGTCTAACTGTAATGGCTGTAATGTCTAACTGTAATGTCTGTAATGTCTAACTGCAATGTCTGTAATGTCTAACTGTAATGTCTGTAATGTCTAACTGTAATGCTGTAATGTCTAACTGTAATGGCTGTAATGTCTAACTGTAATGTCTGTAATGTCTAACTGTAATGTCTGTAATGTCTAACTGTAATGGCTGTAATGTCTAACTGTAATGTCTAACTGTAATGCCTGTAATGTCTAACTGTAATGGCTGTAATGTCTAACTGTAATGGCTGTAATGTCTAACTGTAATGTCTAACTGTAATGCCTGTAATGTCTAACTGCAATGTCTGTAATGTCTAACTGTAATGCTGTAATGTCTAACTGTAATGTCTGTAATGTCTAACTGTAATGCTGTAATGTCTAACTGCAATGTCTGTAATGTCTAACTGTAATGCTGTAATGTCTAACTGTAATGTCTGTAATGTCTAACTGTAATGTCTGTAATGTCTAACTGTAATGTCTGTAATGTCTAACTGTAATGTCTGTAATGTCTAACTGTAATGTCTGTAATGTCTAACTGTAATGTCTGTAATGTCTAACTGTAATGGCTGTAATGTCTAACTGTAATGGCTGTAATGTCTAACTGTAATGTCTGTAATGTCTAACTGTAATGCCTGTAATGTCTAACTGCAATGTCTGTAATGTCTAACTGTAATGGCTGTAATGTCTAACTGTAATGTCTGTAATGTCTAACTGCAATGTCTGTAATGTCTAACTGTAATGTCTGTAATGTCTAACTGTAATGTCTGTAATGTCTAACTGTAATGTCTGTAATGTCTAACTGTAATGCCTGTAATGTCTAACTGTAATGGCTGTAATGTCTAACTGTAATGTCTGTAATGTCTAACTGTAATGTCTGTAATGTCTAACTGCAATGTCTGTAATGTCTAACTGTAATGTCTGTAATGTCTAACTGTAATGTCTAACTGTAATGTCTGTAATGTCTAACTGCAATGTCTGTAATGTCTAACTGTAATGTCTGTAATGTCTAACTGTAATGGCTGTAATGTCTAACTGTAATGTCTGTAATGTCTAACTGTAATGCCTGTAATGTCTAACTGTAATGTCTGTAATGTCTAACTGTAATGTCTGTAATGTCTAACTGTAATGTCTGTAATGTCTAACTGTAATGGCTGTAATGTCTAACTGTAATGCTGTAATGTCTAACTGTAATGTCTGTAATGTCTAACTGTAATGTCTGTAATGTCTAACTGCAATGTCTGTAATGTCTAACTGGAATGGCTGTAATGTCTAACTGTAATGTCTGTAATGTCTAACTGTAATGTCTGTAATGTCTAACTGTAATGCTGTAATGTCTAACTGTAATGTCTGTAATGTCTAACTGTAATGTCTGTAATGTCTAACTGTAATGTCTGTAATGTCTAACTGCAATGTCTGTAATGTCTAACTGTAATGTCTGTAATGTCTAACTGTAATGGCTGTAATGTCTAACTGTAATGTCTGTAATGTCTAACTGCAATGTCTGTAATGTCTAACTGTAATGCCTGTAATGTCTAACTGTAATGTCTGTAATGTCTAACTGTAATGGCTGTAATGTCTAACTGTAATGTCTGTAATGTCTAACTGTAATGTCTGTAATGTCTAACTGTAATGGCTGTAATGTCTAACTGTAATGTCTGTAATGTCTAACTGTAATGTCTGTAATGTCTAACTGTAATGTCTGTAATGTCTAACTGTAATGGCTGTAATGTCTAACTGTAATGTCTGTAATGTCTAACTGTAATGGCTGTAATGTCTAACTGTAAGGCTGTAATGTCTAACTGTAATGCTGTAATGTCTAACTGTAATGTCTGTAATGTCTAACTGTAATGTCTGTAATGTCTAACTGTAATGTCTGTAATGTCTAACTGTAATGGCTGTAATGTCTAACTGTAATGTCTGTAATGTCTAACTGTAATGCCTGTAATGTCTAACTGTAATGGCTGTAATGTCTAACTGTAATGGCTGTAATGTCTAACTGTAATGCTGTAATGTCTAACTGTAATGTCTAACTGTAATGGCTGTAATGTCTAACTGAATGGCTGTAATGTCTAACTGTAATGGCTGTAATGTCTAACTGTAATGTCTGTAATGTCTAACTGTAATGTCTGTAATGTC